>NC_046607.1:1373437-1422714 GCF_011750605.1 Drosophila busckii | reverse complement strand
CGTTTTCACAACTAATTATTTACTGCATGAACCCCTTCAAATACTCTGTTCTGATTACAACAAACTTTACTCTGTTATTAAAGATATTTGTTTTGAACTGTTTATAAACTTAACTTTTCTTAACTAATAACTACCTTACAAAACGATTTATTTTAACTGTTTTAACTATTAATAACTAATCTGATAGAGTTTTTCGGGTTATCCCCAATCCCTGCAACGAATGTTGGGTCTGTCTAAACACTCCCAATCTATAAGTTTATCAAATCTAATTTGAAAGCACATAAAATTTAAATAATTTTTACATTTAATTTTAAATATTTTATGGAATCTTTTCTTTAGTCGTCGAGCTGTTCATAGTTGACATTAAATAAATAAATAAATAAATAAAAATTGTATATTTATTAAAGAATAGTTACCTTGTTTCGGGTATGGTATTGGTAGTAGCATTTTCTATTGGTTGAGATCCCTTTGATAAGTATTTTATTCCATATTTCTATTGCTTATTGAATTTTAATGTGGTTGGATATGGACAATTTATACTTATCAAGAATATTAACTTATTTCCAATATCTGCACCTAATTACAATTTAAATTATATATCTGAAGAAGCTTTTGCTCAAAGCCCATGTTGAGCTAATAAGTTTTTTAATTGCTACTTTTTTTTATTTTTACGAAATTAAAAACACTTCAAGATTTTGATTTTATATTAAATTACAAGTTTATTTTGCTAAGTATTTGGCGCTACGAGGCAAATACTTAAAGCGATATTTCAATGTACATATGTATATGTATTGCGAGACTCAAGTAGTCTTGAGACACATTCGATTATGCTGACCGAATATTAATGTAATAACAGCCCCGAATTGGGCTTGTGTTAAATTATTATATTGCTCGAATTAGAAAAGTTATGGCGACAGCTCGATTAGTCTGTGCTCGCAACGATCTTGATATTGTTCAAAGCAATAGACTCGATTAGCTTTGCTCTACGAAGAATTATTTGCGACTGTTTCAAATGCCCCCCGTTGAACGGCACAGCCTTCAACCTCATCAGTTGGAGTAGGCGCATTTGCAAGGCCTCGGTATCGTTGTAGAAGATGCTTCTGTTGATGATGCTGCTGCTGATGCCGTCGTCTCTGCAACCGGTGCTGCCGTCGTCCCGGCAACCGCTGCTGCTGCCGTCGTCCAGGGAACCGCTGCTGCTGGCGTCGCTGTAGCCGGTGCTGCCGTTGCTGACGTTGTAACTGCTGCTGCTGCTGCAGCCGCTGATACCATGGCAATCATTGTTGCTGTTGCTGCAGCCGCTGCTATTGGATGTTCTTGGAGTCGTCCACAGGAGTGTGAACCCTTTGCATGTTGCTATGGCCAGTTGATGACTCATTGCTCATGCACTCTACGGGATCCACAGGCTGCAGCGGCACACTCTGCTGCTGCTGCTGATGTTTAAGCAACTCGGGTGGTGACGTACCATGCGATGAATGCTGGAAGTTGGCAGCTGGTTGCACTCGCACTGGCTGCACAATGCCAAAGCTAGATGGCATTTCATGTCTGGGTCCACTCGTTTGCTGCTGTACCAAAGGCGATACATTGGACTGCACCAAAGCTTGAGTCATTGTAGAGCCAAGTGGAGACGACAGCTTGCGCTTGTTGATTTCGCGTCGAGCAATAGCCTTGATCAAAAACGCACGCTCGTCGAATGCTACACGCAGGGAACTGCCGATTTCATGACAGTCAAGTTCCTCCAATGCGTCATGTACGCGGTAGAAGGCATTCTGAGCGCACTCAAGCGCCTCAAGCCGAACATCTAATTCCTCCACGCAAAGGGCAGAAATTTCCTCTGGCGCGATAACTATGGCCATTCGTATGACTTGGTCATTGATAGCCTTGGCTTTGGCCTTATAAAACATTGCGCCAAGAATCGGTTGTGGAGCTTTGGTTTGCATTTTATTGTTTTTATTTTGTTGCACGCACTTCACAGTATAAAGTTTCTGAACAGTTTTAAATGCACTGGCGGCACTCGATGCGAAAGCGAAGTGAGAATGTGCACTACAGCTTTAAATGAACTGCCAGCTTTACGCGACAAAGTAAAAAAAAAACGACAATCATTTATGTAGGTGTGTAAGTTTGTGCAATAAAGTTGTAGATGCTCTGGGGCACTCTACGCGACAAAGTTAATCAAACAAATATGCAGATGCTGTATAGTTGTACATGCACTGGCGGCGTTCGATACGAAAGCGAAAAAGTCAACCAAACAAATATGCAGATGCACTACGGTTTAAAATGCACTGGTGGTTCTACGCGAAAAGTAGAACGACAACTATGTTTTTTGTGCACTGATTTACGAGACAAGGTATAGCGATACAGCATATGTTTGGCGCACTACAGTTTCAGATGCATTGGCGGTAGATGCATTGTTGGCAGGAATAGCATAAGCCTGATCACTATAGTTTTTCATGCACTGGCGGCATTTAACGTACTTTACGCGACAAAGTAAATGCGACAACTACATACCTATGTAAAGTTTCAAATGCACTGGCGACACTCAATGCACTTTGCGCGACAAAGTAAAGCAATAATCACATATGTATGTAAATATGTAAGTTTGTATACTACAGTTGTAAATGCACCGGCAGCTCTACGCGACGAAGTAAGAGCAACAACCACAAATGTTTTGTGCACTATTGTAGTCCGCGAAATTACTATTCAACGTACGAAACACAATTGCCAAATGTTATTTAATGTTATTGTATTTGTTCTTCTCGTCTCAGCTCCTTCATGATAGAGTTCGCCATTTCGTCCACTGCTTCCCAATTGTCTACGCTTGCCAACATGAACCGCACCAGGTTCGCTGGGGCCAGTGGTTCTCCATACCTTCGTTGTATACTTTCCCTCTTCATTCAAAATCTTGGGAATATGAAGAATACATGCTCAGCGTTTTCTACGTGTCCTGGGCCGCACGCCCAGCAGAACGGATCTTCCTCGTGTCCGTATCGAAAGAGGTATTCTTTAAAGCATCCGTAGCCGCTCAGGAGCTGTGTCAGGTAGTAGTTTACCTGTCCATGCTTCCTGGTAGCCCACTCCATGACGTGCGGGATAAGCGTGCGCGTCCAGGCTCCCTTTCCTGATGACCTCCACCTATTCTGCCACTCTCCTAGGGAGATCCGACAACTCACTTCCCTGTTTTCTCGGTGCGTGCTTCCATTACGGACAAGCTCTCGTACGTGGATGTCGAAGGGCGTCAGACTTGCCAGCACTTCAGCTGCGTCTTCTGATACTGTGCGGAACGCGCTTATGATTCTTATCGCGCAGGTCCTGTTTTTTATGTACGTTTTGTTCCCCAGTGCTCCTACCCAGATGGGTGCTGCGTAGTTCGTTATTGAGCGAACCACGCCACTGATGAGTCTTCGTCGCTTTTCTTTCGGGCCTCTGGTGTTTGGCATAATGCGGGCTAAGGCTGAGCACGCTATAGAGGTTTTCTCGGCTGACATCTGCAGGTGGGACTTGAAGGACAGTCTATGGTCCAGCAATACTCCTAGGTATTTGATATACGGTCGGGATGTTATCGCCGTGCTGCCTACGGTGATATTCGCTCTTTCAACCGTCTTCCTTGAGCTTATGAGGACGGCTTCCGTTTTGTGTTCTGCGAGACTTAGTCCGGCCTTGGCTAGCCATTCCTGTGCCTGCAAGAATGCTGTGTTGGTGATTCTCTCGGCTTCGTTAACATGCTTGGCTACTGCGACAATTGCCACATAGTCCGCAAAGCCAATCATCTTAACCCCCGTTGGAAGTTCCAGTCTTAGGATCCCGTCGTACATCACGTTCCATAGGGTCGGTTCCAGAACCGAGCCCTGCGGAACACCTCCCGCGACTTTGTACTCCGTTGTACCTTCGTCCGTTGTGTATTGCAGCGTTCTGTTGCTAAGGTAGCTCCCTATCATTCCTGTCAGGTATGGGTTGTCCGTCATGTTAGCGAGGCATTGCATGATTCTCTCCCAGCTTGCCGAGTTAAAAGCGTTCTTCACGTCGAGCGTTACCACCAGGCAATATTCCTTATTTCCCCACCTCCAGCGTTTTCCCTCTATAGCTTGCCTAGCTAGATCTGCGACTTCCTGGATCGCCTGCCTTGTGGATCGAGCTTTCCTGAAGCCAAATTGCAGATCGGAGAGTCCACCGGCTCTATCAATCTCCTTGTTGAGTCTACTGCAGATGATTGCTTCAAAGGCCTTTCCTATAGTGTCGAGTAGACAGATAGGTCTATACCCTGAAGGATCTTCTGGCGGTTTGCTTCCCTTTGGGATTAACACGAACTTCTGTGTTTTCCATATATCAGGGAACACTCCTTCCCGTATACACGTATCCATGACCTGATTTGAGCATGGATGCATCACATGCTTGTGTCAGCCTGGCCATGGCCTGCCTTGCCGTGGCTGTTGCCGTGCCATTGGTTTCCGGGCCATGGAAAATGAGCTCGAATACCTCCCTGTCCAGTGTGTTCATCTTATACCGGACTAGCCTGGTGGGTGCATGAGTGCTGGAGCGCTTATGAAATTCCGTTATAACTGCGAGGTGATCACTATCGGGTTATAGTCCTATGCGATCCCTCCATGAGGCTCGGGCGCAGTGAACTGCTTAACGAACGTGAGGTCTATACGAGGACCTGTGTTTCCTTCTGCTGAAGAAGTGTTCACCACCCTTGTTCAGGAGCACTACGTCCAGTGCCGCCAAGGAGTCAAGGACCGCTCTTCCTCCTTTGGGTTGGTGTTGGCACTTCCCCAGTCTGTCGCCCATCCGTTGAAATCCCCGGCTATAATGAGTGGTGCCTTGTTTCTCACGTCGTTGACCAGCCTATCGAGGATAACGGTGTAATCCGCCATGTTGAGTGATGGTGCTAGGTAGCAGCGCTAAATATATAGCCCGTCTGCCTTGCCACGGATAAAGCCGTTGTGCGCTATGCTTTCTATGAGGGGGGAGGCCCGTTGGCCACAGTTCCAGACAGCTGCCTTACGTGATCTGTCTCCGGCCCAGGTGTTAGAGGCTTTAATTCGGTAGGGTTTGCTCAGTATGGCCACATCAGTCTTGGTCTCTCTTATCCTTTCCGCAAGCAGGTCCTGTGCCGCCTAGCAAAGGTTCAGGTTTAGCTGATATATGCGTGTCGTCATTTCTTGCTTGCTCGGTTAAGCGCCTTTTTAAGGTACGGTCACCTGCCGCTGTTTGCCGAGTGGTCAACTGCCTGCTCTCCCTTCCTTACGCAAAGTATGCACCTTGGACTTTTCTCGCATTTTTTCGTCTGATGGCCTGTTTCTCCACAGCTAAAGCACCTGTCCTTGCAGTCATCGTTTTCTGGACATCTTAAAGCCACATGCCCGAAGTCCATGCACTTAAAGCATCGGACGGTTTGGGCCTTCATCCTTATTCGGCAGATTACCCAGCCTACGCGCACCTTGCCTACCTCTACCAGCTTGTTAGCCGAGTCGGTGGGAGTCTCAGTGTTGCTGTCTGAGTACCGTCATACGCTTTACGGAGCGATACTTTGCATGATCTCGACGCCCCCACTTCCCCAAACTGCGTGATGAGGGCCTCTAGCAGTTCCTCCTCTGTAGTGACCTCGTCGATGTCCTTAACCTCAATGGCTGTGGTCTCTGTAAGCGCGATTACTTCGACTTTAGAGCCTAGGAAGTTTTGGACAGCTTCGTGTACGTCCCTCGTGTTTGGGTCTGCTGATTTTGATAGCCCAAAAAGCAGCTCACCCTTTGCTGTCTTCCTTATGCCCTTAACATGGTTAGCAAGCACTTTTAATTTTGGCTCGGCCTTAACGGATCGCAGAATATCCGCATAAGATGTATCCTTCGAACCTCTAACTATAATGGCGTCCGGCTTGGCTGTCTTGGCTCTCTTCGGCCGCTTGGGTACTGTTCCCCATTTCTCGCTGCTTCCGTCTGATGGGTTGGTCTGCGTCTGTGCCTGTGATGATGCCGGTATCTTGGTTTTGTTGACCGGATCTCTTGATTTCTTAGGGGTGGGCGGTGGTGACACCAGGTCTCCTCTCTCTTCCCTGGATCTCTTCCCTTCCGACGCCTTTGGCTTCGGTGCTGGTTGGTTGGTGTTTCGTTCTCCGTCCTTCGAGCATTTTGCTCAGGGCTCTAATTTTTTCCCCCAGTGCTTCAAAGCTCCGTGGTTTCTTGGCAGCCGAGGGTTGTGACTCCGGCATCCAGTTTACGGGGGTCGTAGAGCCCGGCTGTTCCTCTGCATGAACCGTTGCCGTCTGCTTTGGAGATCGAAGGGTCTTCCTGTCCTTCTGGAACGGGTTGAAGATGGGCTCCGAGCTGTAGCCACTCTCTCCAGCGTTGTCTCTAACGTATTTGAGGCTTGTCGTGGTAGCTGCCACGGTGGCCAAGTTTGCCACCACCGAAGCATTGCGGTCATAGGATGTCGACGACCGGGGCCCGCTTGCTCACCCCTCGAAGTCGCCGGTACCGACTCCCTGCACCGTAAGGTTGGTTTTTTTTTTAGGACCTTCCATATTGATTTTTTTTTCTGGGAATCACCCATAGCATTTATTTAAGGTCTTACTGCCAGACCATGATCGCCTTCTCGATTTTGCTAACCCTTGAACGGCTGTTCAGAGGGCCACCCAGAGGCCACCCTAGTGGTCGGCAGTAGCGAGCTGCTTGTCGTGCTGCGAGTGGGATCGATCTGGCCCCTGCCAAGTTAGAGGCAGTCAGAGACTTTTCGCTGTTAGGCACCAATCTGGCACGACCAATTCCGTTTTGTTTGCCCTTTAGTCGCCTCGTACGACAAGCGGGTGTACTGTGGACGTATTCTATTGCCCGCCGTCTACACGGGTGTCACATATGTATGTAAATATGTAAGTTTGTATACTACAGTTGTACATGCACCGGCAGCTCTACTTGACGAGTAAGAGCAACAACCACAAATGTTTCTGCACTATTGTACATATGTAGTTCGCGAAATTACTATTCAACGTACGAAACACAATTGCCAAATGTTATTTAATGTTATTGTATTTGTTAAATTTCACAAATCAACAACCAACGGTAGGCTGTTGGTGCGCTTGCGTATTTATTAAACAATTGATTCACGCAATAATCACGTCGGGGTCATCAATGTTTAATAAATCACGTCAGAGTTTGAACACACTTAATAAATCACGTCGGGGTCACCAATGTTGAGCTAATAAGCTTTTTTATTAGCTATTTTTGTTTATTTTTACGAAATGAAAAACACTTCAAAATTTTGATTTTATATTAAATTACAAGTTTATTTTGCTAAGTATTTGGCGTAGGCATAGAATCTAATATATTTTATGGTGCGAGAATGATGAAATAAGATAAAACGAAAGCGAGAGTGCAGCACATATGCAAGTGCTAAACGAAAGAAGTTAGTGAGAACGCACCAAGAGAGCGCGAGCTTTTATTAGTGCAGTGCCTAATGCACGCACATAGAAGAGAGCGCGTTAGTAACAACACTTTGCAAGCGCAAAGAGGAGAGTGTAAAACTAAATTGCGAGCTTAATATAGATCAGCTGTTTGTAGCTGATGATTTCATAATATTTGGTCTTGCAAGACCAAACAGCCCATTTTAAGACAATCACTTGAATATCATTTGGTCAGCATACTAATGATTATTAAAATTGGCGCAACTTCCAAAATAATCCTCAGTTAACTTTGTGGCTGAGTTTGTTGCCAATTAAACTTATTTGTACTTTAGTTGCAGACGGTATTTTGTTCGCCGTGTATACATGTTGATGCAAGAATGTAATGTGCAAGCCGCAAATTTTTTTGTTAAATCTACTGGTTAAACGCTGCTGTTCGTTAGAATATATATTTTTTTTTTTTTTTGTAAAAAATTTGTATATTATATTAATAAACAAGTTTTCTGCTACCTTTTTTGGCAGCTTGACTAGTTAGATATTAAAAAAAAAATCCTAATAGCTTATCATATTATAACTCTCGTTGGGATGTCCTGTGGGTGACACCTCTTCAATCCCCTTGTCATTGGACAGTTTCTTAATCTTCTCGCTAATGTGTTTGGATGTAGAACCATTCTCCTCAGGAAGTTTGCCGAATGTTTCTGAATAGCATCGCCAACCTTGGGGACCTTAAGATCTCTTTCAATGTCTCTCGTGCGCATGTTCCAGGGGGCATTACACATTCTTCTTAGTATTTTGGCTTGCGCTACCCTTATTTGGTTTAAATTGGTTTTAGCCGCAATACCATAAATTTGGACAGCATATCTCCAGATCGGGCAAAGTATGGCTTTGTAGATATGCACTTTGCTTCGAAGAGAGAGCTTACTGGCTGGTGCAAGTAGCCACGTCATTTTCTCAGCTTTTGCCATCACCGTTTTCGTGACCATGGTGGTGTGCATTTTAAAGGTCAATCTTCTGTCCAGTACAACACCAAGGTACTTTTGACTTCGCTTGTGCGTCAATATGGAGCCTTGCATAGTTATGTCTTCGCAGGACAATGGTCTTGTGGCGAATGTCACATTCGCACACTTGTTGCTGTTAATGCCTATGTTCCATTTCTTGGCCCAGAGCTCAAAGGAGTGCTTCAGTAGCAATGTCAATGCTTACGCTTCTTGTTAGCACTGCAGTATCATCGGCATACGTTGCTATTAATACATTGTCCTCGTCTAGGCCCGTGATGCTGTTGTGGTTAGGCATGTCCGCTGTATAGAGCGTATACAGGGTAGGACCAAGAACGCTGCCCTGGGGTGCACCTGCGTTGATAGGGCGCTTTGTTGATTTTACTCCATCAACGACGACTCTGAAGCTTCTGTTCAGGAGAAAACTTCTGACGAGCTGAAACAACTGTGGAGTGAGGCTGCCTCTTAGTTTGAAAAGCAGACCATCATGCCACACTCTATCAAACGCCTGTTTGATGTCCATAAACACCGAAACTGCGTACATCTTGCGCTCCATGGCATCCAGGGCGAAGTTGACAACACGATTGAGTTGTTCCGGAGTGCCGTGCCTTCTTCGGAAACCAAACTGCCACTTTGGAATTCGTCGTGCCACCGGCTCAAGTTCCAGGATGCGGTTCAAAATAACCCTTTCTGTCATCTTCCCCAGTGCTGGAAGAAGACTGATTGGCCGGTATCCATCGACATCAGTAGGCTGCTTCTCTGGCTTCGGTATCATTGTTATTAGCGCATTCTTCCAGATGCTAGGGAAATGACCCAGCCTGAGTATGCTGTTTAGAAGTAGTACTATGAATAACAGTGCTTTTTTTGGCAGAAGCTTCAACGTCCTGTTATCTAAAAGATCCTCGCCAGGGGATTTTTTGTCCTTCAGCGCTTTTATAAGAGGCTCTACTTCTTGTAGCGTAACCGATCTTTCAGGCAACGTCATTTGGAACGGGGTCACCAATTGCAGCTCAACCGCCCTTCGTGTAGCCTCATTAGTAAAGGTGAATGGCATAAATCTATTTTCAAGGCTGTCTGCAAATAATTCAGCCTTTTCTTGGCTGGAGAAGCACCATCCACCGGTGGGGCTCTTAATTGGGGCTTTTGTGATTGCTTGTCCCTTCAGGCGACTTGTAAGTCTCCAAAGAGAGTAATTTGAGGATGCGTCCGGACTGGCTTCCTCTAGAATCCCGTCTATCTTGTCTAGCTTAGCTCTGGTAAGGGCTTTTTGGACACGATTGGACAGTCTTTTGTAGATTTGGTAGACACGTAAATCTCTCGTTCTTACATATTCTTTTCGGACTCTTCTTTTCATACTCAGGAGCGCGACAACATTTGGGGGTAGCGTCGCTGGGCGATTCTGACTTCGAGAGCATGCGGTTGTTGGAGTCGAAAATGATGCAGCCAGGGCTATATTACGCATAAAAGTAGAGACTGCATCGTCAATATCTTCTGGGCTGTTTATTTCCATGTTCAGGTTTATTCTGTTCTCTAGATCTGTTCTAAAGTCCTCAGTTCGACAGCCATGTGGGAGAATACATTGCTTCCTCTGTTTGACTTGTGGTGTTTGATGCAGGTCTGCTATAACGGGTAGATGGTCCGAAGAAAGCTCATGTGAAAGTTGGACAGATAACTTGTTGAACGCGATTCCATTATATATGAAGAAATCAAGTGCCGAGGGAGTAAGCTGTGTGTTGTATGAGTAGAAAGTTGGGTCGCCTGTAGCAAGAATTTGGCATGTGGTGCTGGTTATGGCGTCCTGCAATCTCTTCCTTCGAGTGCATGATCTTAGGTTGCCCCACCATTGATGTTTAGCATTGAAATCACCGCCTGCAATGAACCTATTACCCAAGGTCGCAAGCAGTTGGTCAAAGTCAGCCTTACTCCAAGGTTCATTGGGAGGAAGGTAAAGGGAGGAAACTTTGATGCTTCCACAGTTCGTCAGGATATTTACACTAGCTGCTTGTAACTTCATCCATGAAATGGGCTCAGTCTGGGAGTGTGAAATACTCGAGCGAATAAGCACAGCAGCGCCACTCTGTGAGGTACCACTGGGATGATTAGCGTAGTATTGGTCGTATCCAGGCAGATATATTTTTCGTCCAGGACGCATATGCGTTTCAGTTATAAGCCTTATGTCAATTTTGTTGGCACAAAGGAAAAGTCGAAGCTCTTCAGCATTGTTGATCAATCCTCGTGCGTTCCACAATCCGATTTTTAATTGTGTATTGATCATTTTGATATCAGTTTCTGTACCAGGTCACGAAAGGCTCTGTTTGCTTTCATCGTTTCCTGAATGAGTTTGAACATTTGATCCAATCTGGAGTTTATGTCGTTGACTGCTTTTTCCAGAACGCTGAATTTGTCATCTTGTCTAGGATTTTCGTCAGCATTGCGAGATCGAGGGAATCCTGGTTTTCCTGGTACATATTCCTCACCCTTTGACTTTACCAAATCAGCATATAAGAGTCCACTTCTAACGGCAGCGTGTGGGATAAATTGCGCTGTTGGACCTTGTCTTTGGTTATTCCTGTTATGACTGCTCTGCAGTCCATTTACTGGTAGTCTGGCCGCTGACTTAAGTTTTTTGTTCAGATCAAGTCTGATCTGACAGCCCTTGAAGCTTGACATATGATCCTCACCACAGTTGGCACATATGTACTTCTCGTTGGAGTTGGCTTTGCACACTTTGGAGTTGGTTTCGTGATCGCCTGAGCATTTACCACAGACAGGCTTTTTAAGGCAGTAATTGCGTGTATGCCCGAACCCTTGGCATCTTTGTTGGGTATCGCTCTGGTCACTGTGACTCTGTGACGACCTATTTGAGTTATTGTGAGTGCCTCTGCAATATTTGGGTTATTCATCAGGTTAACGTAGAACATGTTTTGTCTTGTTTTGAAGTTGACAGATTCTTCGTCATCCTTCTCATTGACCGGAATGTTGCGCCAGTCTGGCTTTCTGGGGCAATATATGTTAAGAACTGTAAAGCCCTTGTCGGCAAAGGTGCGCTCAATTAGTTATTTTGGCACGTTAGGATGAATATTACTTAACACCAGCCTGCAGGATGCAGATGACGCCATGACTCGCAGTTTTGTGTGGAAAGCATGTTGACAACAGCTCGGAATGTACGGGAGTTTGCGGTATATATCCCCAAGATTCCAAACTTGGACGTGCGAATGTCGTACTCGTTAGGCATAGCCACAGTGTTGAGGGCCTGCTCCAGTTTTGCCGTTTTGTTAACATGCGGCACACAGATGGCCGGAGGCTTAGGTGTTGTGTTTTTCTGCAGTTCATGTCCAGATATACTTTGCTGGTTGGATTCTTCTTGCTCTTGCTGGTATGCATCGTCCAGCTCCATAACAGCATCTACTTCTTCAGCTAAGGCTGCAAAGCGGTTATTTTGAAGTCCTGCCGTGGATGTGGTGGCCGATGAACGCCCTTTAGTAATATTGTTAGATAGCTTCGGCTTTTTTTATTGTTTTTGTTTTTAATTTTGTTTTGTTTTGTTTTTATTCAGATTTATTTTGCTTCTTGCGAAGCGACATTATCGGAGCTTGAAAAGAGCAATCTTTAAGCGGAAGTAAATTGACAGCAGAGCTTAATGCGCTCGTAGCACTTTGCGTTGAGCATTTGACTTCAGATGTCGACATTATCGTTGCAGATCTTGGTAGATGGCTTGCACTAGAAGCCACCGAGTACGTACTGGCACTACTAACTGTAGTTGTAGTGGTAGTGCAAGTCGAAGTCGCTGCCCAATTACTTGTTAATTGTGGTTTACTTTTGGCATATGGTGCCACTGTATCGCATGCTCTCTTCGCCTTCATCTTAGGGATATTGCTGTCCTCGTCTTCATCTTAGGGATATTACATGACTTTAATCTTAGGCCAGCCAGCGGCATAGCCGAGGCCGGAAGTATGTAACCTGAAAGGCGCTCTGAAAGGAAATATCTGAGTTTGTAGTAAAAAAGATTTCTGAAAAAGAATTTTGTTTCGAAATTATTTACTGTTTCTATATATATATTTTTTTGTTTTTTTTTGGGAAAATTTTATTTGATTTAAGAACACGTCTGGTTAGAACTATCTGAGCTATCGCTCAGAGTCGACGTTAGAATATAACACAATCTATTGAGCTATAGTGGAGTTTAGCTTGCATCCTATAGCCCCTTTGTTGTTTTGTGCTCCACGTGTTGGGCGCTAATTTTGTAGGGTCGTGCCATAGTTGTGTACAACATAACATTAATATAAAGAAATTGTGGAGTGTGCACTTCTAGATTTGATTTTGCTAGCTCGTCTGCTTATGTCGGGCTTTTTTCTACTCTCTCAATATATGGTTTTTTTACTATCGCGGCCTGTCATAAAATTGGTGTGAAATGTGTAAAACTACAAAAAAATTAAAAAAAAAAAACAAGTTAAACAAGAAAAGTATTGATGTGAGTTTGAAGAGCGAACACCAAGATAACCCGTCACTTACTGTTAGATCTTCATCAATAGCAATCAATAGTTGTTTTGCCACTCGTGTTGGCCACCAATTATGTTGGCCATTTGTTGTCTTGTGCCCCACGTTTTGGGCACCAATTTTTTTTTTTTGGGTATTTGTGGTCACTCTCTTTTTATGCACCTTGTAACTACACATGATACTGTGCCATACCCTACAAGGTTATGATAATCACAAAATTATAACATAGTTAGATATTTGTTAATCAATGACCATTGCTTAGTTAATACGTTTGACAATAATAATATTAAAAAAAAATTAATTTTATAAAAATTGCATACTGCAAAAAAAAAATATGAATCTAAATTACAAACAAGGAATAATTATGAACAAACATAATATATATAAACTGAATATATATATATATATATATATATATATATATATATATATAAATATATATATATATATAATTATATAATATATGCTATAATTACTGTACTCAGTTCGTAAAAAGGGTAGAATTAATTAAAAATAATAGAATAGGATAATAGAAAATAAGGTTGTTAAACATCATGTTGGGATCGCAACGCTGCTTATGTTTTATCAAATTAGCGTTGCCTTGGCCAAGAAATATTTATCATTAGTTTGTAATGAGTGTTTAAATTTATTTATTTATTTAATGTCAACTATGAACAGTCGACGATAAAAAAGGTTACAATGAATATTTAAAATTAAATTTAAAATAAAATAAATACCTAGCAGGAACTGAGAAATTAAGACTTAACAAATATGAGGAGTCAATTTCCTTTAACTAATTTATTCATAAACATGACGCCTGACATAATCCGGCGGTTAGCTAAAGATGGGAGATTAATTAAAAGTAGACGATTAGTATAAGATGGTAGATCAACTCCTGGAACCCAGTTCAAACCTCGCAAAGCAGAATATACAAATTTTTTTGGACAGATACAATACTATTCTGGTGGTTTGAGATTCGTGGAGACCAAACACAAGAGCCATATTCCACAATCGGACGAACAAGAAATGTATAAAGTAATTTAGTTGTGTATTCAAATTCTTTAGCCCATCTTTTGAAAAAGCCGAGAACTTGAATTGCCTTACTGACAGTTAGAGACACTTGCTTATCAAACTTTAGCTTACTATCAAGGAGAACACCTAAGTCATTTGCTTCTGCTAATCTATTGAGAGGTAACTGATCAATGTGGTACTCGACTATGTGAGGAGAGTGTCTATGGAAGGACATTACTTTACATTTAGAACAGTTAAGTTTTAATAAGTTGTATTTACACCAATTGACAAAGTGGTGACAAAGTACTACTTGACATGTCTCTAAACGATAGGTATAGCTTCACATCATCAGCATACATTAGAACGTTTGAATTCACAATGACTGAGGGCAGATCATTGATAAATAGATTAAAAAGCAACGGTACAAGGTGACTACACTGAGGAACTCCAGACGTCACAGACACTGGCTTGGAAACCGCTGACTTGAATTCTGAATTCTGTTAGTTAAGTAATTAGATACCCGCTTCAAAAATTTCTTTGGAAATCCAATCATAGTTAATTTATTTATTAAAGTACGATAAACAATGGAATCGAATGCTTTACAAAAGCCAGTATAAATAAAGTTAGTCTGCATTTTGTTTTGAAAAGCTTTAACCTTGAATAAAACTCAAGTAAATTGGTGGTGGTAGACTTTTGTTTAACAAAACCGTGTGATATAATTGAACTACAGAAATGCATAAGCTAAGATGTAATAATTTTTTCAGAGCTTAAGAGTAGCAGACAATTTTGAAATACCTCTTTAGTTGTTCACGTGACTTTTAGGGCCATTATTATGTAACGGAATATTGAATGATGCCTTCCAGACTGAAAGCAATGAGCAAGACTTAACGCACAATGCAAAAAGTCTATGTAAAATTAATTATATGGAACCGGTGCAATATCTAAGTACGCAACCTGGTATGGAGTGGTCCTGGAGTGAACACAAGTTTATAATAATTAATATGCGATACTCGGCAGGAACAATAGCCAGTGGTCGAGGACAGGTGGATTTGTTTGTGAATCTAAATAACAAAATTTACACACAACAATAACTGCACTGTAAAATAAATATTTATTATTTTGTTATTATTATATATAATATTGTTAATGGTTTAATGTAAGAAATTTGTATTTTTTACTTTATCTCAGAAGTCCACGCGTTTTTACGCTGGCGTTACACAACTGATCTTCTCCAATTAGAATTAGGTACTGACTAAATCAAACTTGAACTCAGCTTACTGTTGTAAGTGAGTTTTCGCTTTGTCTTTTTAGACTGTCTCATTCGGGCTAACGCCAACCAACTTTTATATACACTTTGACTAGATCATGGCAACAAATACACGCATGCATTCATAAACACACCTAACACGTCACAGCTCATTTTCGCTGGAGCGTCAGCAGCGACGCCGCCGCCTGCGTTTGTATGACGCGTCAACAAACGCACCACACTGTATATATTGAAAATTAGAAAGTGAATAATTCCTAAGTTATTTATACGATCGTTCTGAAATTTTCGACATCTGTGAAAAACATGACAAAGCGTATTTGTTATTTATTTCATATTTATTTCATATTTTAAATATTTTTCGATTGCTTAATATTCTTACTTACAGCCAGATTCATATATCGAAGTTTTTCGGCTGCGCCAGGTACGGGGAAATAAAAGCAAACATTCAAAAAGAATGAAGGACTGAAGATATTGTCGTTGACGACGAGCTCTTCTTTTTGCCAGCTCTCCTCAGCCGGGCGTCTATTGTCGCGATTTCTCTCCTCGTCTTTAGTAGCTCAATCGCAGTAGAGTTTAGAGGCACTGTAGTAGTGGTGGTATAGTCAAAGTGTTTGTTTAATAAAAATAATTCCTTTAAATAAAGCCATTTTATTATTTATTATAAAGAATTAAATTCTGGTTATTTATAAGAAGCAACAAACAATTCTTATTTTTAATTTCTCTTATGACTGTTGTAAAATACTGCGAACAAAACTTGATAATGGCCGGATTTTTTTTTTTTTACTATTAATAGCAGTCATTATAGCTTTTGTCAACTTTTTAGCTTTTAAGTTTTTCATGGATATTTTTGATAATACGAGTTGGTGTACCATGTTTTTATAAAAATATGAAATTTACAAAAATAATAAAAGTAACACCTGTATAAAATAAAATAAATAATAAAACGAACTGCGCAGCTTTTATAAATGATTATATCGAGACCAAAGCCAACATTATTGAATCTTTATAGTTATTTTTTTCAAATTTAATTAAACTAAGTTGACAAAACTGAAAAGCCACAGCAAACAATAAAAAATAAAGCTTTTAATTGCTAATTAAAAAATTTTTAATACCAAGCCTAGTATATAGTTATCTAGTTAAATTAGATCAATATTTATATAGTTTAAAACTTTTACAATTAACCAAAACTTACTGATCAGACAGATACATATGCCTGTTGTACAAGGTGAAAAAATAACAATTACATAATATTAATAGGAAAATAAATAAGCAACTTAACAGAAAAGCAGTGACTCAAAAGCTATTATCTACGTGATTGTCATCAAACTAATTTTTAAGGTTATGTTCCATACAAAACTACGCTTTAATATTGGTAAAAAGCTTAAGCCAATAATATTATTTTTTTCAGTTTATGTACATATGAGAAATTAATTACGCGAAAAAACATTGTTTTGATAGCTGAAAATTTTATTAACAAGTGTTTTTAAAAATGATTTTTTCCTATATTATCTAAAAGAATAAATAAAGTACGACAATAATTTCTGCAAACGACGCAGATACATTTAATAGTATGTAGAAAAATGTTTGAATATTGAGAGCTGTGAACGTCATTTAGTTAGGCTTGCCGTTATTTAAATTAGCCGAGATTGTAAATTTATAGAAAGGTAAAAGTATTTTAATTTTGAACTAATCAGATCGTTTCTGGCATGAAATTTGTCGCTTACAGTTAGTTTTTGCCAATAGCATAATCTTTGTGCTGAAGTTTCAAAGTCTTTGATAAATAATTGCCCATCATGTGGAAGATAGACCAACCCATCCTACTCATATGTAGATTAATCGTTTGTTGTTTAAGGCATCATTATGCAAACGCTCAAGCAATACTTAAATAAAACTTCTTTAAATGGATCTGAGCAAAAGTGATGGCAAAAAATCACAAAAGAAGTTCTAAATAGATTTCAGTTGATTTGCATATTTATAGTTTGCTTATTTTTGTACTCATTTAATATTTGACTACATAAACCGTTAGTATATTGGCTATATAAACTTAGCTGGACTGATCTGTCAATCAGTTTCAGCTGAATGCTCACAACATGAGCTTGAAGTTTTTGCTTTGCCTATTGCTGGCCCTTGCGGGCAGCATAGCCTTGGCCGCTGAGGAGTTGGAGGCCATTGACATTACCTTCAACGACGATGTAGGCCCAGCAGTGCCGGAAATTATAGTAGATACCGAATTAGAGGGAGACAATGAAATAACCGATCTTGAGCAGCTACCTAGTGCCATTGCTGAGACGGATGAAATAGACCTTGAATCAGACGATGATTTCGAATTCGATCCGTTTGGTACTGATGATGAGGAGTACGAGGCAGAAGAGGAGGAAGAAGATGAAGGTGAAGACGAAGATGATGGAGACAGTGCTGTTGCCACATTTGGAGGATGGATGAAACCAAATCCAAAACCAAGTCCTATGCCTTGGCATCCCAAACCCGAGCCGAAACCACATAAGCCACACTACTATAATTATGGATTCAACCAGCCATACTGGAAGGGATGGAAACCAATTATTGGAGTGCCACCGTTCGGATGGAACAAACCAAATCCAATCCCACATTACTATTATTATGTTTATCCTCCAGTACATTCTCCTCCAGTACATTCTCCTCCAGTACATTATCATCCAGTACATTATCCCGCTTATTTCCATTCCCCCCCCTTACCGCCTTATCACATAGGATTTCCTAAACCACCGCATCATTATCCAGTGAGTCCACATCACCCCCACCCCCACCACCCAAAGCCCAAGCCCTCAAGGCATACAACGAAGAAGCCAAAGCCCTCAAGGCACCCACCAAAGAAGCCAAAGCCAGACTTCAAGTGCAAGCCTGGCCAAAATAAATACCCTTGGTGCCCAGGCTATTCGGGTCCATACAAGTGCAAGCCCGGCCAAAATAAATACCCCTGGTGCCCAGGCTTTTCAGGTCCAGGATTTCCAGGACACGGCTCCCCAGGACACGGCTTCCCAGGACACGGCTTCCCAGGACACGGCTTCCCAGGACACGGCTTTCCAGGACACGGCTGGCCAAACTATCCCAGCTGGCCGGGTCCGGTGCTTCCCAGGACACGGCTTCCCAGGACACGGCTTCCCAGGACACGGCTTCCCAGGACACGGCTTCCCAGGACACGGCTTTCCAGGACACGGCTGGCCAAACTATCCCAGCTGGCCGGGTCCGGTCTGGCCAAAGCCAGGTCACGGCTGGACTCCAAAACCAGGTCACCCCTGGTATTCAAAACCAGTTTACGGCTGGACTCCAAAACCAGGTCACCCCTGGTATTCAAAACCAGGTCACCCCTGGTATTCAAAACCAGATTACGGCTGGACTCCAAAACCAGGCCACCCCTGGTATCCAAACCCAGATTACGGCTGGTATCCAAAACCAGGTCACGGAAAGCCACCCCATATACCCGGACATCCAGGTCATAAACCCGGACACGGACACGGACACGGACACGGACATCCACCTCATATACCCGGACATCCAGGTCATAAAACCCGGACACGGACACGGACATCCACCTCATATACCCGGACATCCAGGTCATAAACCCGGACACGGACACGGACATCCACCTCATATACCCGGACATCCAAGTCATAAGCCCGGATACGGATATCCACCTCATAAGCCCGGACACGGACACGGCCATGGACATCCACCTCATATACCCGGACACTCAAAACCAGACATTCCGGGATTTCCAGGACATGGTTTACCGGGACATGGCATTCCGGGACCTGGCTTTTCGGGACCTGGATATCCGGGACCTGGCTTTTCGGGACCCGGATTTCCGGGACCTGGCTTTTCGGGACCTGGCTTTCCGTTCCCACATCTAGATCACCACAAGTCTAGTACTACCACACCCACTTCGACAAAACCACATAGACGTTGCAAGACAATTCCCTTCGGAGGCTTTGTGTGCATCAACAAGAATTAGACGACAAGGAAAGGACTGATCAAAGTCTGAAACTCTAAACAAAACGATTGAATAAAAAATATAACTGAAAAAAAACCTGTTAAATATTTATATTAATTGAGGCAAAGTCTTATATCAGCTGTTTATTCAGTCAGTCTTATAAACTGCAACACTGACGTATCTGCTATGATACATTCTTAAAGACGTTATTGTATTCAGATGAAAGCAAATTGGGTTAAATATTTACATATAACAAATTAGCATAAGAAATATCTGAGCGTTGATCTCTTGGCACGCAGAATTCTTATGTAAATTAGTAAACGAGCTCAAACTCGTTTAGCTTTCAAACGGTATACAGATCAACTACAATATATGCAACGAAATCAAAACTGTATCAAACAAAATGTATTATAGAAAGCCAATTTATATTTTTGCTAACGAGTGGGAATGAATTTTATTGTCAAAAGAATATTTTAAAGTTGACAAGATGATCACAAGCTATCAGCCGCCAATGCATATCGTTAAAGTTAGCAAGCTATTTGGTCACGGCTTAAGACTATGCAAATATATAGGTTAGAATGAGTTTTTTGATTTGAGTTAATAAGATTTATCAACTTTGACACTTTGAACTCAATACCTATGTATGCAGATACATAATGTCACTGAGCTGGCTGAAGGTCAAGCCATTCATATTTATTTGCATAAATAATTCATTGGTGCCAAGAACCTTAGTCATTTTAAATTAGAAGATTTCAAGCTTATAGTTAAGTGTGTTTTGCACTCGCAATCAGGCAGTTGCGGCTTAGTCTTTTATTGCTCTTACTTAGTGCTCTTACGCAGACGCAGTCGCTGAAGCTTTTCGCACGCACGCATCATATTGCTGAGGATGAGGAGCATTCAGCGGCTGAAGGACGCGTCTTTACCTATGATCAAAAGCCGGTTATCATAAAAGTGCCAGGAGGTCAATCGCCATATCCACAGCCACTCCCGCCATTCTATCCGCCACCACAGAAGCAACCAATACCCATACCAGTCCCTATTTATCCACCACCGGCTTAAAAGCCACATAATCATCATCATCATGGTAGTGATTATATCTACCACGGATCGCATAGTAGCGCTTTTGGACCTGGAGGACGGTTTCCTCGGCCCTTTGCCATTAACATTACCTACTCCCCGCTGTTGACGGCTTCATTGGCAGAGAAAACAACAACTGGTGAATAGCTCTGGATACCAACAATGTGATGCTTCTCAACTAAATTTTCAGGAGTAGACTCAAGCCTCAAGGACTGACTCAAGCCTCCTTGTACCTGCAACAACATCTGCCCATGCAACAGGTGCGCAATACTTCGTGCCTCTGGCTGAGGCTGCCGATATCGATACTGATGCTGTCGAGTCAAGAAACCAAAAAAGAAGTCGAAGCAGAACCAGCTGCCTAAGCCTGAAATCATTTACATGGCTGTAATTTCTCTGCTGAGCTGAACAACGATGACGGTATGGCGGTAATGAATGCGCAGATGAAACACCAAAAGAGTTCATGAATGACGAATAAGTTACTACATTCATATGAAATAAAATAAAAGAGTTAATTAAAATAAAATTCGGCTAAAATAAATTATTTTTTAGTGCTTAACATTTTTATGGCTATAAAAAATTTAAATATAATTTGATTCTTAAGCAATATAAGTTGCGTTTGTTAATTTCAGTAGCTTAGTTTAGCTATATTCTAAGCTCTTACACTAAATGCGAATAAAATAGCTTAGCACAATTATCGAATTGATTTTTTTTTATTAAGATTAGCTTAAACCGGTAGGCCACCTTACAGTGGCCTCACCTAGACCATTTTTGATGCTTAGTGTCACCGGAGTCTGTCACGAAGCGTTTTGGTGTTGTTCAGTTCATTTAATATAGTAGGGACTTAGCCTCGATGTGATATTGGAACAATTAATGTTTGCATTCGGAGATCAACAATCTAAAATTTGATTACGGCGCAAATTCAAGGAGAAGCCCGGTGAAAAATTCGCAGCATACTTCGAAATAAAAATGATGTTGGCCAATGCGATTGCCATCGAACCAGAGGAGCTTATTGCACATATCATTGAAGGGATACCAGACATCAACCTGCGCGATCAGGCGCACATACAGTGATTTTCCAGCCCAGTGCAGATTCTTTGCGCTTTCGCCAACATGTACATTCGAGGACGGACAGCAGCACCCATGCAGAGGGCGCCACCTACAGGAAAAGCAGCTGCGAACTACTGGAATACGTTGCACAAACTGCAACTCAATCGGACACAACGCACAGGAATGCCGAAAGCCAAAAAGGGAGCCAGGATCATGCTACGCGTGCGGCAAATTTGGACACTTTGTGGCACAATGCCCAGATAGAATCGAAGTGTGTGGCAAAAACTATGTAAAGTATTTTAAAATTTTATTCGTAAACAATAACCCATTTTCAAAAATTACAGCATGCCTTATTATTATTATTAATTGAAGTTAGAGTAGTTTAAAAGTTGACATATATAGAAGCGTACTGTACATTAAAGCGCAGCATGTTGTTAAATTTGTGCTTGGCTTAAAAAAAAGTAGGAAAAGTACAAAAACTTGAGCATGCAGAAAATGAACTCAACAGCTCCACTGTTAATCTTAAGGCTTTACATTATTATTGATATTAGATTGTTTATATTTTTCATATTGTTGTCTTTTAGTTACTTAGATTGTATGGTATACGTTTGATTTTTTGAGGAAAAGTAAAATTTTTCCTATGCTCTTTGGATCTGGGTGGGCGAGTAGGTCTAGTGGGTTGGAGTTTTTGAGTATGTTTTGTTTGATATTGCTTGTTGCTGGGCATGAGTTAAAGAGGTGTTCTATTGTAATAGTATTATTGTTGTTGCATAGTGGGCAGGATTGTGAGAGGTTGGGATTGAGGTAATGTTGGTGGGTGAGTTTGGTGTGCCCTAGGCGTAGTCTAATTATTTTAATTTGTTCGAGTCTGTTAAGGTTTTGATTTGGTGTTAGATAGTTTTCGATGTGTATGTTGTTTGGATTTATGTTTCTGTACCATTGGTTGCAGTATGCAATGTTTTGTTTTTGTATCGTTGTAAATGTGTGTTTTAAGTAGTTGTTAATGTCTCTTTGGTTTGTATTTGGAGTGTATATTAAGGGTAGGTTATGGGCCGATTTGGCTGCTTGGTCAGCAAGTTCGTTCCCTTTTATGTATGTATTTGCCTGTTAAGTTTTTGCAGTATTCTATGGCTTCTAATATTGCTATTGTTTCAGCAGTAAATGCTGAAGAGTACGGAGGGAGGATACCATATTTTAGTATGATTGTTTCAGTTGTAATTGCGTAGGATATTGTGTCGTTTAATTTTGATCCGTCTGTGTAAATAAATTTATAATTCTTTAAGTTTTCTTTAATGTGTTTGTGTAGTTTTTGGTATGTTTCCGGGCTGGTTGTCGGTTTCTTATATGCTCGTAGTGTAGTGTCTATAAGATTGTTGAGGTTATGTGGAAGTTTGTCTTTAAAGAGTTTTTGTGGTTGATATGGTAGACTGAGCTTTTGGCATGTGTTTATTATTTGGTGTATTATGGATGTGTGTTTTTTCCGGGTATTTTTATTTTTGATGTATTTGTATATGGGCGTGTTTTTTGAGTTTATTAAGTTTTTGGCTAGTTTGGCTGTTTGCAGATCGCGCTTTAATTCTATTGGAGGGATGTTGGATTCATGGAGTAGGTTGTTAATGGGTGTGGATCGGTAGGCTCCTAGAGCAAGTCTGATGGCGGAATTGTAGGGGGTTTTTAATTTATTTAGTGTGCCCTTAGGTGAGTGCCCGTATAGGAACAGTCCGTACTCCATTTTTGCGATGAAGATTGCCTTTGTAATATTTAGGAGTGTCAGTGTATTGCACTTAAATTTGTGGCATGCCAAGCATTTAATTATATTTAATTTTGAATAGAGTGATGGGATGAGAGAGTTTATGTGAGTGTTCCAGTTGTATTTATTGTTAATTGTTATGCCTAATATTTTTAAGGAGTTTACTTCGGGGATTTGGATGTTATTGCAGTTTATGGTGAATGGGCAGTTGTGTTTGTGGCATATGTGCAGGTGTTGGCATTTTGTTGGGGATAGTGATGCTCCTGAGTAGGAGCCCCAATGGTGTATTTCTTGGAGCAGAATGTCTAAGTTGTAGCTTGTGTTTTTGTTGCAGTTTATAATGATGAAGAAGTCATCGGCGTATGCATTAAAGTTTATGTTTTTATGTAGTGATATAATGTTGGAGAGTTTGTTAAATGCTATAAGAAAAAGAATTACTGATATGGGGGATCCTTGAGGGATTCCGTTGGCTAAGGGGAGTATATTTGATGTTTGCGGACCGACTCGGACGATTATTTTTCTATTTAGCATGAAGTTTTTTACGTAGCTAATTATTTTTGGCCCGGTTTTCCACTCTTGGAGTTGGTCTATTATGGTGTGCACACCTACTCGATCAAAGGCTCTTGAAAAATCAAGAGTGATGAGTGAGGAGTGCTTGCGCGATTTCGTTATCAGATGGTCTACGTAAAGTAGACTGTCTGTAGTCGATTTGCCTTTCTTAAAACCGAATTGGTTTGAGTTTAGTAGGCTGTTGTGTGTGACTAGCCACCAGAGTCTTTTGGCTATTATTTTGTCTAGTGTTTTTGCTAGGCAGCAGTTTAGTGAGATTGGTCTGTAGGAGGTGGCTTGTGTTTTGTCAGTGTTTGGTTTTGGAATTGGTATGATTAGGCTGTTTTTGTAGGATTGTGGTATAAAGTTATGAAAGATTTGGTTAAATAGGTTGGCTATTCTGTTTTTAGTTGTTTGGGAGCAATTTTTGATCATTTGGTATGATATTCTGTTTAGTCCTGGAGCTGAGCCTTTTAGTGATTGTAAGGCGGAGCTTATTTCAAGGTTTGTTATGTTTTTTTCTATTTCTTGTGCGGCTAGGGAGGGGGTGTAGTTATTGTTGTTAATTTTATATTTATTATTTCGAAATTCTTGTGTGAAGTTGGAGTCACTTGATAGGTCGGACCAGTGTTGGGCGAGAATATTTGCTATTTCGTGATTGTTTGTGGTTGTTTGTCTAGTTGATGGGTTTTATAAGGCGTGTATATGTCTAGTAGGAAGCGTCTTATGTTGGCCCATATTTGGGATGAGGGGGTGAGGGCTGGATTTTAGAGGTGAAAGAGTTTGTGGCTTCTTGTTTGCTTTTTTATACACTTTCAACATTTTAGTTTGGCGTTAGTACGTCTGTAATTTATAATATTTTCTGTGGTGATGTTGTTGTTTAGTGTCTTCCAGGCTTTCTGTTTGGCTTTTCTTAGTATGCTGAGATTTTTGTTCCACCAGGGGACTTTGTTTGCTTGTTTGTGGGGAGTAGTCTGGGGGATGGATAGATTTGCGCTTGATAATATTATTCTATTTATTTGGGCTGATTCTTTGTTTATATTTTTGGATATAGGGTATTTGGAGTTGGCATGGTGTGTGAGTGCTTCGAATTTTTCCCAATTTGCATCTTTTAGTTTGTACCGTGGTCTGTATATATTGTTTTGTTGTGGTGTTGGGAAAAGGGATATGATTATTGGGAAGTGATCGCTGCCGTGGAGGTTGTCAGTGATTTCCCATTTTGTATATGGAACCAATGTGGGTGAGCAGAGTGAGAGATCTATGTGTGTAAAGGTGTTGTGTGTTGAGAAGTGGGAGGGTGATTTGTCATTTAATAGAATTAGTCTTGAGTTTTCGATAAATGCTTGCACTATTTTTCCTCGTTTGTTTGTTGTTGTTGAGCCTGTAGCGTGCAGATTGCACAATGATGTTGGCAGAGCATAGAATGATGAGCGTTCGTGCACTTCTTGCTTTACTGACTTAGCTCGCCGGATGGGGTATGGGTTCTTGCTTCATTTTCTATACTCAAGCTACCAAAAGACAAAAAAATTTTAAGTGCACTGTTGAAGATTAATATGGAAATGGATCTAAAAAAATATTGAATGTCTGCAAACGCGGGACAAATACTGGTTGTGCGATAGTAAACGGACTACATATTTTGTAAGGGTATGCAGATGTCGTGGCATCCCCTGTTCTATACCCTCCCTGCCATGGCAGTGTGCTTGAAGCACTATGATGCTGCCCCGAATTTAATACTAGACCAAGTTCTAGTAGGCGTGCGCGTAGACGGTACCCATTATAGGTGTGTGCGATGAACCAAAGTAATACGCTGTTAACGAATCATGTTACTAAAATTACAGAGTATGCTTTATTGCCTTTCGTTGGCATTATTCAAAGAAAATATTAAAAAAAAAAAACTATAATACATTTGGCAGAAGCCCAAAGACCAAAATTTACATCGATGGTCAAAACAAATTATTTTTGCACCGCATGTGCTAATTAAAGTTTTTTACCTACATCAATTAATTACTCTAACGATAGCTACCACGACTCACTGTGTTTAGTTGTTGTTTGCTTCATTATATTTGCTTACACATATATATATATGACAATGCACTGCTTGTGTATGTGTATTGTTTTACTCACAGATACCAATATATATCCATCGCCTCTGTTCGTTGGGCCCTTCGAAGTCAGCTGATGCTACTGTGGATTAAATTATAGGATTCGTTATGTATACATATGTGCGTGTGCAAATATAGTGGTAAGAGACAGCGTGTTGAGTTAGCTACAATTGTACATTATTTTGAATGTTATTATTGAAGAAATATTTTGGATTTTAAGCTAAAATAAAAATAATACTAATCGGAAATAAAATAAGTGGTTGATGTATCACGCGGTAATTCGCGCGGCTGGTCCCACTGTGCGTAGACCGAAATTGTTACGGCGCTGTGCAGGTGTTCGCCTCCTCTCGCTTTCTCTCTTTTGTTTTACACGTGCATCTTGACGGCCAATTTTTATTTTGCAAATCTCATTACTTTTAGGAGATCACTCGCCTGGCTCTTCTATGACGTTGTCCGAGGGCGAGTGGCCCATACCCTCTATCGAGTACACTTCTCGGGGTATATAGTGCGTGAAGCCGACTGCTATACTCGTAATAACTACGATAGCTTGTTGCAAGGCTGCAAGTTATTTTTTTTTTCTTTATTATTAACTATAGACATTCATGATGCGAATATCTTACCTCACACGAGACTTGTTTGATTATTATATGCAAAGATACAATATTTCTTTTTATACACGCACTGCGCGATGCACAGGCGTTTACACGTTACTGTCAGCGCTTGTATTCTTTATTAATTACTACTGTCACTTGTATGCGTAATGTATTTAGAACTTTGAATGTTTTTGCAGACACGTGTTGGAAGATTATAATTATTTGGGCACAAAAAATAGACTGATTCAATTCGCTTCTGTTCACTTACTAGTTTGACCAGATACTAAAACTTTGCACGCGGCTGTATTTTTTTCTTCTGCAGCGCTTGCCATTCCAATATGTTTGCTAATTTTCCTTTTCTTCACTATGCATATTTCTAACGGAGTAATGGCATGTTCTTTTAGGTCCCTGCCCACGCACGTCCGTCGCTGTGTGAGAGCGAGGGGTACAGAGCGACTGTTCTTGTTACTCTTTGCTCTCTCTCTCTCTCTCAGCAATTGTAAGCCGTTAAATCAAATTACACTGACAAAAAAATTCTGAACTAAATAACCTGTATACTACTACTGTATACTACTACTACAACAGAAAATGTTATGAGGGACTTTTACGAATAATCATTATCTGAAGAAGAACAGTGAAAGGTTATTTGAGTTCTTAGCACTTTATATCTTTCAAATGATAAGTTCCTATAGACTTTCCGTCCTGGTTTTTCAGCTCATAATATGTGGGGCTTATTTTCCGAGCTACCGTGGCTTTTATAAAAACGGGTGCCAATTTACTACTAAACTTCTTGACTGCGCGGCTTTGTGAGAAGTTACGAGCATACACAGTATCTCCGAGTTTTAGTTGTACGACTCTACTTCTCAAATTATATACGCGTGCATTTGTATCGTGGACTTTAGACATGTTTGTTTTTGCTCGATCACGAGCAAGTTGTAGTACATCTGGCTGTTTTAAAGCCGTGTAATCTGTTAATATATCAAGCTTGCGCAACAGACCATAATCTTGACCGTTTAGAATCATATTCTGCCCGAAACAAAGAAAATATGGAGAGTAGCCTGTACTGCGGTGTACGGTTGTTCTTAGGGATCCACTGATTTCTGACAAGTGACTGTCCCAATTGGTATGGTCTTGACCTATGTATGCGCGAATTGCTGCGAGGACCGAACGATTTAGTCGTTCACTGGCGTTCGCTTGCGGCGAGTGAATGGCTGTACATATATGAGACACGCCAAATCGAGTAAGAAACGCTTCGAACTGATTGGATTTGAACTGCGAACCGTTGTCCGTCAAGATTGTCTCCGGAACACCAAATGTGTAGAAAATAGACTTTTCCAAGTAGGAACAGATGTTGTTCGAAACAAATTTCTTTAGGGGCTGCAAGAAGTGGAATTTTGTGTTATGATCAACTACTACTAGGAGACCTATATTTCCATTCTTGGATCTGGGGTACGGTCCTAGAATGTCCATATACAGTTTCTGGAAAGGTCTTTCTGATTCCAGAGGCTTACCCATTGGAGGTCTTAATATTGAGTTTGGACTTTTGGTTGCTTTGCAAACTGAACAGCTGGAGACGAAGTTTCGAATCTGCACTGTCATCCCAGGCCAAAATAGGTATCTTTTCAGATTTTCGATCATTTTACCAGTTCCACAATGTGCTGAATCTGGTGGATCATGGGCACGGTGCAGGGCATCGTTGACGAGCCCTTGGGGAATCCACAGTTTCCAAGCACTGGCTTCTTGTGCAGAATCTCTATTTACGGGTTCTGTGCGTTTGTATACATAGTTTTCCATGATTTTCAAATCGGGGAGTTTTCTTTCATTTAATTTAATGTGTTCTATCATTTTTTTGTATTCAGATGAACTGAATTCCTGTGACTGCAAATCGACAATAGGTAACGACTGTGCGATCTCGTCGATAGGAAATTCATCTCTACGAGAAAGCGCGTCGGCAACGACGTTGTGCGAACCTCGACGATGTAGTATTGTGAACAAAAAGCCTTGCAACTTAATTGCCCACCTCGCCAGGCGGCCTGTCAGATCTTTCTGGTTCATTAACCATTTTAAGGCAGCGTGATCGGTGATCACGACGAATTCTTGGCCCTCTATATAAGCACGGAATTTTTGAATTCCCTTTATTACAGCGAGGCACTCTAGTTCGGTGACTGAATAATTACGTTGAGCTTGTGTCAGTTTAACTGACATGTACGCGATAGGAAGCTCGACTCCTTCTTCATTCTCTTGAGCGAGTACGCATCCTAGTCCACTTAGACTAGCATCGCATAATAATATGAATCGCTTCGAAAAGTTAGGGGTGCTCAGGATTGGAGCGGAGATTAGTTTGCTTTTAAGACGCTGGAAAGCTTCTTCTGCTTCACTGTTCCACGCGAAATGTTTATTTTTCTTTAACAGGTTCGTTAAAGGTAGACTAAGTGCTGCGTAGCCTTCAACGAAACGTCGGTACCAGCCTGACATACCTAGGAAATCTTCTCAACTGTTTGCTAGATGAGGGTACTGGAAATTCGTTGATCGCTACTACTTTATTGGGGTCAGTTTTAATCTGACCATCGCCTATAATGAATCCTAAATACTTAATTTCTTTCATGCAAAATTTGGACTTCGCGATATTGATGGTTAAATTGGCCTTTCGCAAATGGGTCGCTACTTCCGTTAAAAGTGACATGTGTGAGTCAAAGTTATCAGAAAGTATCAAAAGATCATCTAAGTAGACAAAAACTCTCGTGCGCAAATGCGCGGGAATAACTTGATCCATTAAGCGACAGAGAGTTTGCGCGGCATTGCATAAACCGAAAGGCATAACTTTGTATTGAAATAGTGGTCGATTAGGTATAGTAAAAGCTGTGTATTGTCTAGATTTTTCCTCAAGTGGTATCTGCCAGAATGCATGCTTCATGTCTAATCCTGTGATGAATCGGGCTGGAGGTAGTCTACTTAGTATACCATCTACGTGTGGAAGAGGATAGGCATCTTTTCGAGTACATTTGTTTACTTCTCTTGAATCTAAACATAATCTAAGCTTGTTACCTCTCTGTACTAGCACACAATTGCTACTCCATGGACTGTTGGATTCTTCTATGACGTCTAAAGCTAGCATGTGTTCGATTTCAGAGAACATAAGCTGTTCTTTCGCTGGCGATATAGGCCAATGCCTCTGCTTTATTGGTTTGGCGTCGCCCACATCGATGCTGTGTTCGATTATGTGCGTCCGACCTAACCCTTCTTTTTCGAACGACGGTAATTTACTAATCACAATATCTAGTTCACTTTGTTGTTGCTCAGATAATTTATGAATTTTCGGAAGTTCTGTGGTATCGTAATTTTCTCCAATATCAAGCTCGTTTACTAGGTGAATTTTGGGTGATTCGCTGTAGCAAACCGAAAGCTTTTCCAAAAAGTCTATACCCAAGTATACGTCTTGCTTCAGATTTGGAATGATGTAGAATTCTATGCTTTTGGTGATTCCCCTATACGATATATTAGAGGTCATTCGTCCGACAACTGCACATTCAGAATTGTTTGCTGTTTTTACACGACCGGAGCATTTCTTAACGCTTGGCCGCGTTTGTAACGTAATGGCGGCTTTGCCTCCTATGCAGCTTATAGTGGCTCCTGAATCAAGAAGGGCGATATATTTATCTCCTTCCACTGTTACTTCGGTGTATAAACGATTGTCTTCACTTGTGAAGATCGCAGCTATAAGGTTCTTACGGCATGACCTAATTTTCTTCCAGTATGTTCGTATGCGTGCTGTAGAACGTTTCGGTGAGTGAACTTCATTAATGTTTTCTACCTGGTCGAATATGCGTTTTCTGACTGCTAAATAATTCGCTAGGCGACTGTTAAAGGGTTGGTGAGAAAAGTTTTTTGGACTATTTTCGGACAGATCTGACGTATCACCGTTGTCAGTCTGTGTACTAACAGGAGTGTCTAGGGGTTTGGATGCGACAGTGCGTGTTTCGACCGCGCATCCGTCACTCGGTTTTTCGATGGATTACACATTTTGCAATGAGGCTTGTATGTGTCTTTCGCACCGCAACCATAGCAAAAGATATTTCTTGGTTCTAGACAAAGGTCATATCGGTGTCCTGACTTATTACAGTTCCAGCATATCAACTTTGTTTGTTCAACAGCTGAAACCTCTGAATCTTCGTCTAGTTCGGAAATGTGGGGTCGGTAGGCTTTTGCCGACTGAGACTTGTTTTGTTTGTAAAACTGTTCATGGGTGTGTATTTCCTCTCCCAGACGCGATATTTTGCAAATACCTAAATGCATAAGTTCGTAACGCACTGATAATTTGGAATTCCTAATCAAAATATGTACTAATGATTCTTCACATATGGGGTTACGCAAGCGACTGGCTAACTTCTCTATATCAAATTGAAATTCTTCAAATGGCTCGCGATCACCTTGTTTTCTGGCATTAATAGAATCCCAGATATCCATGTCAGTATCGACTTCTTTAAACTTTTTACGGAACTCTTCGCAAAATGTGTTCCAAGTAAATTCGGGAAAGTTCTTGTGAAAGTTCCAAAACCAATCGTTTGCTTTACCTACCAGCAGTAGATGCAGGTGGTCACATAAAAGACTGTAGTTACCATATAGATTTCTGTTGGTCATAGACCTAACGCGGTAAAGAAAATCTTCGGTCATGAGACCGCTACGAGAGCCATCAAATCTTAACTTCCAGTTTTGGATTATGCTAGAAGCTTTTTCTGGTGGTATCAGTGGTACACTAGATATGTTACTGATATTCGGGCTTGCATTTTGAGCTGTCGGATGCCTTTGCCTTGTTGCATGAGGTGCGTTGTGTTCTTCAGTATTTAAATGCACTGCAGATAGCTGCTGCTGTATTATTAACGTAAGACTTTGCATCAACTGTTGTTGTTGCGACTGCATCGCAGTTTGAATCAATGAGTTTACGAACTCTGTGTTCATTATTGTGGCTTGTTGATTCGCCACTGGGCCGTTGCGGTTGGCGTTGGCTCTATTAGTTGACCTGGTTGTCATTCTGCCGCGTGGGGTTTGTCCCCTTCGTACTACATTTCTTTCTCTGTTTCTTGAAGTATATGGTCCGCTATCAATTGACAGATTTGCGTTACTAGCTGCACCTAATTCGGCTGCTAAATTGTTATTAGAGAGAGATAATTGTCTGAGTGAGCAAATAATCTTGCACACTGGACAAGTGTTACTGCTTTGCAATGCTTCTCTGATGCAAGTTTCGTGGAACTTGTGCTTGCACGGAGACGTTGCTATTAATTCATTTGTAGTAATAATTTCATGACAGCATCCACAAAGTAATTCTGGAGCTGTACTTAAATCTTCGGTACTGTGTCGCACGGACATATTTTATGGCTTTAATTTTCAGTTGAGATAAGACAATCAAATTATTGGTTCATCGCACCACGCACATGGGCACGATCTACGGCATTTTCTAAAATATGCAGATGTCGTGGCATCCCCTGTTCTATACCCTCCCTGCCATGGCAGTGTGCTTGAAGCACTATGATGCTGCCCCGAATTTAATACTAGACCAAGTTCTAGTAGGCGTGCGCGTAGACTGTACCCATTATAAGTGTGTGCGATGAACCAAAGTAATACGCTGTTAACGAATCATGTTACTAAAATTACAGAGTATGCTTTATTGCCTTTCGTTGGCATTATTCAAAGAAAATATTAAGAAAAAAAAACTATAATACATTTGGCAGAAGCCCAAAGACCAAAATTTACATCGATGGTCAAAACAAATTATTTTTGCACCGCATGTGCTAATTAAAGTTTCTTACCTACATAAATTAATTACTCTAACGATAGCTACCACGACTCACTGTGTTTAGTTGTTGTTTGCTTCATTATATTTGCTTACACATATATATATATATGACAATGCACTGCTTGTGTATGTGTATTGTTTTACTCACAGATACCAATATATATCCATCGCCTCTGTTCGTTGGGCCCTTCGAAGTCAGCTGATGCTACTGTGGATTAAATTATAGGATTCGTTATGTATACATATGTGCGTGTGCAAATATAGTGGTAAGAGACAGCGTGTTGAGTTAGCTACAATTGTACATTATTTTGAATGTTATTATTGAAGAAATATTTTGGATTTTAAGCTAAAATAAAAATAATACTAATCGGAAATAAAATAAGTGGTTGATGTATCACGCGGTAATTCGCGCGGCTGGTCCCACTGTGCGTAGACCGAAATTGTTACGGCGCTGTGCAGGTGTTCGCCTCCTCTCGCTTTCTCTCTTTTGTTTTACACGTGCATCTTGACGGCCAATTTTTATTTTGCAAATCTCATTACTTTTAGGAGATCACTCGCCTGGCTCTTCTATGACGTTGTCCGAGGCGAGTGGCCCATACCCTCTATCGAGTACACTTCTCGGGGTATATAGTGCGTGAAGCCGACTGCTATACTCGTAATAACTACGATAGCTTGTTGCAAGGCTGCAAGTTATTTTTTTTTCTTTATTATTAACTATAGACATTCATGAAGCGAATATCTTACCTCACACGAGACTTGTTTGATTATTATATGCAAAGATACAATATTTCTTTTTATACACGCACTGCGCGATGCACAGGCGTTTACACGTTACTGTCAGCGCTTGTATTCTTTATTAATTACTACTGTCACTTGTATGCGTAATGTATTTAGAACTTTGAATGTTTTTGCAGACACGTGTTGGAAGATTATAATTATTTGGGCACAAAAAAAATAGACTGATTCAATTCGCTTCTGTTCACTTACTAGTTTGACCAGAGACTAAAACTTTGCACGCGGCTGTATTTTTTTTTCTGCAGCGCTTGCCATTCCAATATGTTTGCTAATTTTCCTTTTCTTCACTATGCATATTTCTAACGGAGTAATGGCATGTTCTTTTAGTTCCCTGCCCACGCACGTCCGTCGCTGTGTGAGAGCGAGGGGTACAGAGCGACTGTTCTTGTTACTCTTTGCTCTCTCTCTCTCTCAGCAATTGTAAGCCGTTAAATCAAATTACACTGACAAAAAAAATTCTGAACTAAATAACCTGTATACTACAAGCCCCAGGATGGGTGCCAGCCATTGAAGTCGCCAGTGATGATTGAGGGCGTTTGCAGAGTATTAAGTGATCTTTCGAGGTTGTTTGCCGTGATTTTTTTATTTGGAGATATATAAGTTGAAAGAATGTTTAGGTTTTGTTTCGATTGTATGTTGATGCCTACTACTTCTAAGTCGTTGTTTGTGTTTAGGTCAGAGTGTTGGATTGATCTGTGTATGAGTAGTGCTACGCCGCCAAATCTGTTGGTAGCTTGATTTATGTGTAGTTTGTAGTTAATCGGAATAGGTATGTTGTTGGTATATTGGATGTGGGTTTCTTGGAGAGATATGATTTGTGGGGAGTATTTTTTGATAAGGATGAGCAGTTGATTGTAATTGTTTGTGTAACCTTTGATGTTCCATTGGATTATTTTAAGTGACATTGTGTTTCTGGTTTAAGTGTAAATGTATTTTAAGGGTTAAGGTTAGTTGAATTTTCTTTTTGATTAGATGGATTCGCTGTCGCTGTTTCTGTTTGATTGTTTGTTATTATTTATGAGTTTGGTTTTTGTTTTTGTTTTGGGTTTAAAGTTAGTAGAAAGTGGACTAGACTTATCTTTCGAGAAGATTTTTAGTTTTAAATCGTCGCTCGGTTGGGATGAGTATTGAGTGTGTTTTGCGTTACTGTCAGTTTCCATTGATTCCAGTGTAGTGTTTTGTTGCTTGTTGTTTTTCTCATGTGTTTGTGTTGCTTCGATTTGTCTTGTTTTGGTTAAGAGAGATGTGGATGTGCTTGGTCTTGGGTCTGTGGATGACTTACTTTCTTGTTGAATTGAAGTAGTGTTTTGCTTGGTTGTATGGGTGTAGTTTTTGCTGGGTGTTGCATTTGTGAGTGCTTTGGCGTATGTGTTTTTTAATTGTTGATTGTGTCTATTGTAGTATATGTTTAATGCTGTTTTGTGGTCAACTTTTTCTGTCGTTTTAATTGCCGTAATTTCTTGTTGTTTTAGGAATGTAGGACATTTGCGATCGAGTGGGCTGTGTTCGTAATCTATTTCCGGGTTATTTTTGCAATTTAGGCAGATTTTTATATTTTTGCACTGCTCCCCTTCGTTTGTGTGCTTTGGTTCCGAGCAATTTTTGCATGTTTCGATGCTCTTGCATGCTGGTGTTGGGTGGCCAAAGCGCAAGCATTTTTTGCACCTTAGAGGCATTGGAATATATGGTCGGACTCTGATCTTTTCGTAGCCGATATTTAGTGATTCCGGTAAGTTATGTGAAGCAAATGTTATTATTATAAGGCCGGTCTCTACCATTGAGTTATCTTGTTTCTTTAGTATTTTACGAACTTCGGTAACGTTTTGTTGTTTTAGCTCGCTAAGTATTACCTCTGTTTCTATGTTGCGTAACTCGTTGCAGTATATAACTCCTTTGGATTGGTTTAGGGTTTGGTGCTCTGTTACTATTACCTCTATATCGGCCATGATTTTTAATTTTAGTAGTCTTGTTGCTTGCACTACGTTTTTTGTTTTTACCAGAAGTGGGCCTGCGCGTGTTTTTTTGCAAGTTTCAACTTCGCCTAAGCACGCGTAATCAATCGTTTTTTTTATAAGAAAGGGCGATACGTTTTCAAATGATTTGTTGTCTTTTCTTGTGATTAGCATATACTTCGGGTTTGTTGTTACATCTTTACTGTAAGGTGTTGTTGTTGTTTGTCTGCGTAAGTCGGGCGGCTTGTCCATTGTTGTTGTTTTTGGGCTCGAGCCCAGCGAACCCAGTGTTATGTTTTGCGTAGTTCTTTAGTTTAGTTTAGCGTACACACGTCTGCTCCGTTTGACTGACTAATTTGAACTGGCATGCCTTATAGACTCGGGTAGTCCCATACCTTTCATAAAACAAGTGGACAAATTAAAGTTGGGCGCCACCAATTTTTAAATACACTTTGACTAGGGCATCGCAGCAAACACATGCATGCACTCATAAACACGTATACACAAAACAGCTAACGCGTCACAGCTCGTTTTCGCTGTAGCGTCAGCAGCGACGCCGCCGCTCGTCGGCAGCGACGTATGTAAATGGCGCGTCCAGCACGTGCACCCCGCTGTCTATATTAAAAATTGAAATGTAAAAAATTTCCAAGTTATTTATCCGTTCTGAAACTTGCACAATCGGTCGAAAACATGACTAGGCTATTTTGTGATTTAATTGAGACTTTTAAAGATTTTTGTACTGCCTTATACATCGTTTTTTTCGATTTGCGGGGGAGGGAAGAGGAAATAAAAAAAAATAAAAATAAAAAGCAATTTACTTATAAATTTTGCACAGCAAATTTGGACACTTTGTGGCACAATGCCAGGATAAGAACGAACTGCGGGGCAACAACTATGTAAAGTATTTTAAAATTTATTTTGTTAACAATAACCCATTTTCAAAAATTACAGCATGCCTTATAGACTCAGGTAGTCCCATATCTTTCATAAAAAAAACACTCATGCCCAAAGAGGCAAACTTAGAAACTGTAACTGAATCTTATTTTGGATTAAATAAAAGCCAACTTGAAGTGTATAGCAGCATATTATGTTATGTTTTCAAAGAAAGAACAAAATGTTATTTTAATAGTTTCAAACGAGTCTATGAGTCATGATGTAGTTTTAGGCAGAAATTTCATGGATGCATGTAATTTAAAGATAGACCTCGACACGCTAAAAATGTGAACAGTAGAAAACAGTCCACACCACAATGAAAATCCGTCTCAGAATATTAAAAGGTTTAATAATAGCTCTCATACCGTAATTAGCACAACTGAACCAAATGTTAAGGCAATTCAAAAGTTTTCAAAAAGACATTTTATAAAAACGTTAATTCAGTTCAACTTGAGCCCTAAATAGCTTAACAGCAAAAGAACGTGTCGAAGTGGTGACTTTGTTTATCGAAAATGAGCGAGATTATCGAAACGGAGCCGAATTTTTGGCATGAAATTTTGATGACCGACGAAACGCATTTCACCCTGTCTGGCGGCGTCTATAAACAGAACGGCCGCATCTGGGGCACTGAGAATCCTCACGTCATATGTAAGGAACCATTACACGACGAGAGAGTGATAGTTTGTGCGGGTGTTTCTGCCTCAGCCATCATCGGCCCTTACTTCTTCTAAAAAGGTGAAACAGTCGACGGCAAGCGATATCGGTGGATGCTGGCGCACTTTGTGTGCCCGGAGATGCGTCAAAAGGGTCTAGAAAACTTCTGGTTTCAACAGGACGGGGCCCCATGTCACACAGCAAACGATACAATGGAATTTTTGTAGCGAAAAATCCCAGGACACGTTGTGTCAAAAAGAGGCAATATCGATACGGATACCGCCTCATTCGCCGGATTTGACCCCGGCGGACTTCTTTTTGTGGGGTTATCTGAATAGCAAAGTGTACATGAGCAATCCCAAGACCATCAAAGAGCTCAATGAGAATATTCGCACCGAAATGGCCGATACGCTTGAGAAAGTCATGGAAAATGCTCGAAAAAGGACACTTTTTGCCATCAAGAACAAAGGTGGCCATTTGGTCGATATTGTTTTCAAAAACTAACTCAAATGAATTGTATTGGATCAATCTAAATAAACATAAAACATTTCCTATGCATTTTTGTTTTTTTCCAAAGTTATTCAATATTTTCATACCGAAGCTTGTTTGTAACGCCCCTTGGCCAATTTGAGTTTCTCAGAATGCCAATGGGGTTAAAAAACGCTTCGGCAGTATTTCAACGATTTGTTAATAAAATATTTTGGGATATGATTAGGGATATGCTCCTACTTTCGCAGGCTCATAAAAGATCTTTCAACAATTGCCAGCCGCTATTCGATTTAATAAGCAGTTTAAATTGGAAGCAAAACAACTTGAATGTTTCACAGTTCTAATAAAAACAAATTGATATATTTGCCAATCTTAGCAATTTATGATTATAAGAAAGATATTAAGTTACACTGGAGCTGTCCTACTTCAAAAGCAAGACGATGGAAGACTACACCCAGTTTTTTGACATTTTTGTAAAAAATGGAAAAAGGGTATCATGAAGTTGTGGAAATGTATGTGACAGGGAGAAGAAGGCGTGGCAGACCCCACAAAGTATATATTCTTGATCAGCTCGACGAGCTGAGTCGATATAGCCATGTGCGTTTGTCCGTCTGTATGAGTGCGTGTTTCTCAGCAACTATAAAAAGCTAGAGCAACCAATTTGGTATGTAGGTGCTTCTATATCCAGGACACTACGCTTTTATTTTTGTTTTTTAATTCCCCCCAAGCAGTAAAAAAATCTTAAAAAAAAAATTAAAATAAATTAATAAATCACAAAAATGCCTAGGCATGGTTTCGACCGATTGTGAAAATTTCAGAACGATCGGATAAATAACTTAGCAATTTATTAACATTTCAATTTTCAATATAGACAGCGGGGTGCATGTGCTGATGCGCCATACAAACGTCGCTGCTGACGCTACAGCGAACAGGAATGTACCACAACCACAAACATTAAATTTATTAAAATAGCAACAGGATCCCCACAGGCCAATGGGCAAGTCGAAAGAATTAACAGAAGTTTAGGGCCAATGATTGTAAAACTGGTCGATTCTGAAAACAACGTACATTGGGACACCATCATTGACAAAGTAGAATACGCACATAACAACACACTACATCGCAGCATAAAACAGAGCAAAAGGGCACAATAATAGACAGTTTTAGAGAAAAACTAGAAGAACTAAACACAAGAGCAATAGAAAATTTCAAACAGATTAGAATAGAAGCCAAGCTTAATCAAGATAAAGCACAATAGAAATATGAAACTTACTTCAATAGAAACAAGACTAATCAGAAAAAATACAAAAAAGGCGACTTGACGTGATTAACAAATTTTGATACAACAATAGGCGCACCTAGAAAACTGATACCGAAAAGTAAAGGCCATACAAAATAGAAAAAGCTTTGCGCAATGACCGATTTTTATTAAAAGATGTGGAAGGTTTTAAAGCATCACGCACGTCATCCATTGGCGTGTGGAGCGTTCAAAACATTAAACCATGGTTCAAAAGAAATAAAATCAAAAGCAGATAAATTAAGAATATCAATATGTATAGATAGAAATAATTTAAGTTTAAGAAAAAAAACTATAAATATTGGATGCAAGTCAAAAACTGTCAAGCAACATGATCAGGAGATCAAACGGTCAGGATGGCCGAGTTTTGGTAGGCAACCTGCGCAGGACCATACATATATATACATACACATGTACATACATACATCCATTTTTTTTTTTTTTTTTTTACTTTGCTGTTTTTATTGATTCTTTTATTAAATTGAGACTAGCAATAAGTATACGAATCTTATAACTAAACATTATATAACAGTTTCTTTAAATTGTTTTAGGATTGCACGTTCCCAGATTCTATCGCTGGTTGGACAGTCGTTACGACGCAGACGGGAGAGGCTGCACAGCCTTGTTAAGCCTCGTGCGATTGGTTAGGATGCGAAGAAAGCTTGCTGTAATATTTTACCTTGTGTTCAGCCATTACATCTCTGACTGGTTGAATAATTAGGTCTTTCTGTATGTTTTAGTTTCGAACATACCACGGTACCCCGGTGTTAGTTCTAAGGATTTTTGTGTGAGAATAGCTGTATCGTCAGCAAAGGTGGATGTTGTTAGTCGTCTACTTGTTGGAATATCTGCTGTGTAAAGGACATATATAGTATTGGTCCAAGTACGCTGCCCTGTGGGACTCCAGCTCTGATCACATATTCGTCAGACATGGCAGAATTGCTTCTCACGGCAAATTTCCTGTTATATAGATATGACTAATAATTTGTGTGTATTATTAGGAAGCGTGTGCTTGATCTTATGAGTTTATCCTTCTAGCCAGAACTCTTATCTTGGGGTACATCTAGAATATTGCCAGAGCACTATTCTCGGTTTCGAATGGCTCTTATTTCAAAGTTATGCGATTAACTCTTCGATTAGTGCCGTGTGTTTCACGAAACCCAAATTGATATGATGGGATTTTGTTTATGGATTCTTAGATATGGATTTATCCGAGTCAGCAAGCATTTTTCAGAGTTTTGACAGGCTTATGGGTCTGTATGACGATGGATTTGTGTGATCTTTGCTGGCTTTGGTATCATTTATTATTATTGACTTTTTCCATTATCTCTGGGAAGTAACCAAGCTTGGTGATGGCATTGAAGAGTTGCGCAAGGGTGCGAACTGCACAATATGGGAGCTCAATAATTATTTTGGGCGTTATTTGGTCGAAGCCTGGGGATTTTTTCGGGTTTAACTGATTTTTGATGATGTGTGCGATTGTTTGGGCGGAATTTTCCATGGCTCTTGTTGAAGCTGTGTATTTGTAGTCTCCATGCTGAATGGAAATGGAGTCTCCTTAGTAAGTCGAAGGAACTGCTATGAACTCTCATTCAAGTTATGGGGAAACGGAGGGCGGCAAAACCCCTGGATGTTACAGTATCCAGTTTTATTCTTATTGTTGTGGCTTGTAAATATTTTTCTGCGAGCTCCTTGTAACGGTGATGCTTGATATGGTTTCTGATCAGGATTCCAGTCCCACGTGTGCCTTGCTATCGGAATGGTTTGTTGCATAGAATATGTAGCCTTTTAAATTGAAGTTATCTTTGTTCGTCAGATATGTTTCTGACAGTAGTATGACGTGAATGTGTTTGTCGAGCAGGAAATGAGATAACTCAAGCTTATGCTGTAAAACGCCATTATCTGTCTTAGCTTTTGCGGTGAACGAACGTGTTTTTGGTTATCTCTGATATAATTAATTGATCTGTGTGTTTTAGTTTCTTTAAACTAGCATATTAATAGTGATATTCACGGTGAAAGAGTACATTAAGATTGGTAAAAGTATTTTATTATTGAGTTGTTTCAATTGCATAAATAAACTAACAATTGTTTTTGCGGTTTATTGCTGTGTTGTTATTGTTGGTTTGAGCGTCTCTTTTATACGCTCTCATTTGCTTACTCTCTCTGTTTTTGTGTGTGTTTGTTGTTGCATTTTTTGTAATTGCGCTCACGCATTAAAATAACTAACACTCTCATCTAACGTACTTTCTTAATTGTGCGCTCTCATTCGTTGCATTAACTGTTAAAATTTTTGTTACTTATTTACCCTTTCGCAAAGCATATACTTTTTGTTGTCAAGTTCGCTTGCTGCATTAAAATTTGCAAATGCCAAAGCGATGCAAATGCAGATTGCATCAGTTGCTGGCTGTGCGATAAATTTATACATGTCAAGTGCGCAGGTTTCACAATTAGGGTTAATGATTCTATTGTCAATAAGACCGGATTAACTTGGTTTTGCGAATCTTGCCGTGAAGCCGAGGCCGACATGTCTAAATTTATGCGACAGACTAAGCTAAATTACTATGCTCTGCGAAAGAGCTTCAATAAACTCAATGATGAGTTTATATGCATGGAGACGCAATTTAAAGCTCTCAAAGCTTTAGACGACTCTCAATTGGTGACGGCTGTAACACCTAAAAAAACTAATGATCTAACATTGGTAAGCTGTCCAGTAACTCCTGTTACTCCAGTTTACCCTAGCATAGTTATAAATGATGACGAGGCTGGTCCGTCATCTAAAATTGTTAGAAAGATTGTTAGGTCGCCGCCCACTGATAGTTTCCATACTCCCCGACCAGCTCCTAAACTCTTATTAGCTGTTCCTATAAGGAAATAAGTTTTTATTTCTAGGCTTCACCCGGATAATTTGGTTGAAGATGTAACTGCTTACATTCAAGCAACGATTCCTAGCCCCTTAATAACTGTAGAAAAATTAAAATTTAAATATTCTAGACAAATATCTTCATTTAAATTAAACGTGCTACCAGAATTATTCAACTCTATTTGTTGTACTTTTTTCTAGCAACAAGACTTGCTTATTAAAGAGTTTACGTTAAAAAATAAAAGCAGACCAAGTGTATCGCTGCCAAAATTAAATTTTTCTACTGCTAAACCTACTAATGATGCAAATACTAATTACTTCGATTGTTTTAGCATATCAAAATGTTAGAGGTATTAAGTCTAAATTAGCTAAACTATATATAGATAGTGTTTCTTTTATGGCAATTTTACACGATTGTCGAACAAATTTGTGCAGCTGCTGTGGCATTGAAATAAATATACTACGTATAGTTAAATATTTTTCAAACGGGCGGCGTATTAATTGCCGTTGAAGGCGATCTTTTATCGGAATTAATTTGTTGCTTTTCTAATATTGAGTTCATTGCAGTTAGAGTGACTGTTTGTCAAATTTCCTTCTATATAACATGCTCTTATATTCCACCTCTATCGGATGTTTCAATTTATAATGAACATTTATCCAATATACAATTAATATCCTCTATGCTCTCTGATAGGGATTATTTATGTGTACTGGGAGACTTTAATTTACCAGATGTATCTTGGTCCACAGTGGATAATTTAGTTGTTCCTACTAGCTCTCATCAGTTTGTAAATAGCATACTTGATCTTTCACTTAACGAAATAAATAACGTTCGTAATTGTAACAACCGTTTTCTTGATTTAATATTTGTATCATATCCTTCAGCTATCACTGTTAGCAGAATTGATCCGATTGAGCTCCCCGAAGATGCCTATCACCCAACTTTGGAACTACTTATAGAACTGCCGGATCTAACGCAAACTGTACACAGTACAGTAGCATTTAAGCCCCTTTGTTTTAAAAAAAGCCGACTTTAATAAATTAAATAACCTTATTATAAATCATGACTGGTCTCACTTTTTTGCCAGTAATAACTTAGAAATTTCTTTATTTATTTTTTATGACACCTTTAATAACTTTTTTGATCAATCCGTTCCTCGAAGGCAGCCTAGTAGGTCTAAAAAGCCTCTATGGTTTACACGTGAGTTAGCTGGTTTAAAAAATATAAAATTGAGATACTTTAAAAAATATAAGCGTACAGGGAACAGTGTTGATTTTTCACGCTATTCTACTGCCTAGTCTAATTTTAACTTAAACTTACAACTTTACAACGATTACTTATGTCGTTGCGGCTTCAGTTTGCTTATGATCCTAAACAGTTCTATAATTTTGTAAATTCCAAACGAAAATCTTCTTTAATACCCAATTCAGTTACTTATGAAAATACGACGTCAAATAACGCTCAGACATCAGCCGATCTCAGACTTTTTTCAAACAACTTATTCTGTTAATAGCGACTCATCAATTACACCCTATCCGTATAACGTACAAAAAGCTAATTTTATTCCAGAGCCTGTGATTACCGAAGAATCGAAGGAATTATTCATTATTGCGTTACATAAGAATGGCCTAAAAGTCACGTAAACAAATTGCGACGGTTTCATATACTTTTTGCTTTGTCCGTTAAATCTTGCTCATTGCCTTCAGTCTGGAAGGAATTATTCATTATTCCGTTACATAAGAATGGCCCTAAAAGTCACGTAAACAACTAAAGAGGTATTTCAAAATTGTCTGCTACACCTAAACTCTTTAAAAAAAAATTATTACATCTCATCTTATGCATTTCTGTAGTTCAATTATATCACCTTATCAGCACGGTTTTGTTAAAAAGTCTACCCCACCAACTTACTTGAGTTTTCTTCAAGGGTGGTTAAAGCTTTTCAAAACAAAATGCAGACTGATGTTATTTATACTGATTTTAGAAAAGCATTCGATTCTGTTAATCATCGTCTTTTAATAAATAAATTAAATATTATTGGATTTCCAAAGAATTTTTTGAAGTGAGTATCTAATTATCTAACTAATAGAATTCAAAAGGTAGTTTTCAAGTCAGAGGTTTCCAAGCCAGTGTCTGTAACGTCTGGAGTTTCTCAGGTCACCTTGGACCATTGCTTTTTAATCTATTTATCAATGATCTGCCCTCAGTCATTGTGAATTCAAACGTTCTAATGTATGCTAGACACTCGCCTCACATAGTCGAGTACCACATTGATCAGTTACCTCTCAATAGATTAGCAGAAGTAAATGACTTAGGTATTCTCCTTGATAGTAAGCTAAAGTTTGACAAGTGTTGCTCTTACAATACATAAACATTTAAAGTGACGTAATGACAAGAAAGATATATTTGTGTAATAATTGATGTTGTATAGCTAAAAATAAATTAGGTGATGAATAGTCAAACAGTCAAATAGTCTGGAATATGGCTCTTGTGCTTGCTCTCCACAATACTCGAACCACCAGAATACTATTAAATCTGTCCAAAAATAATTATTATTTGCTTTGCGAGGCTTTAACTGGGTTCCAGGAGTTGATCTACCATCTTATACTAATCGTCTACTTTTAATTAATCTTCCATCGTTAGCTAACCGCCGTATTATATTAGGCGTCATTGTTTATGATTAAAGTAGTTAAAGGGGAAATTGACTCCTCATACTTGTTGAGTCATCTTAATTTCTCAGTTCCTGCTAGGTATACTCGAAATTTTGTTCCCTTATTACTTAACGTTTGTACAACTAATTATTCACTGCATGAACCCCTTCGAATACTCTGTGCTGATTACAACAAACTTTACTCTGTTATCAACACAGGGGCCTCTGATTGTATTACTAAAATATCTATTTTAACTTTTTAATAATAATAATTAACACTTACTAAAAGATTTATTTTAACTTTTGAACTATTAATAACTAGCACTAACCCAGACCTGATTGGGTTTTTGGGTTTTCTCCAATCCTTGCAACGAATGTTGGGTTTGGTTTAACACTCCCAATCTATAAGTTTATCAAATCTAAAAACAAAAAACATAATTTTAAATAATTTTAAAATAATGTTTAAATTTAATTTTAAAATATTTTATGTAATCTTTTATTTTATGTCGGCTGTTAATAGTTGAGATTAAATAAATAAATAAATAAAAATAGCATTTATACTTGTGCAATGCACACACACACCCATTGATTATTTGGACTGATGTGAAACTAACATTTGTATCAAGAGATTTTGATTACGCATTAAATCTTGCATAGTTGTCCGTATGAAGGACATGAACTCCATAATGCTTTGTTGTAGTCTAGAGAGCAGTGCCTCAAGGTTACTTTGTTGGTGATCCATAGGCTGGAAATGGTTTGCCATTTTTATCTCAGAGGGAGGTGCTTTTGAGTGCAATGTATTTGGGGCAGTAGGCTCCAGTCCTTATTTTAAAGCGCCTGCAAATGTCACATTTTTTCTTGTTGAGGATCCGGAGTCCAGCGACGATCTGGTTGCCGACGAGACGAAGACATCTGGGTGTGATTTAGATGGTGTAAGCCGTAAAGTTGCGGAGCGCGGCGTGGTTAGTCGCTGGTGGATTCGACTTTTTAACTCCTTATATATTGGGCAAACTCTGTAGTTAGCTGTGTGATTACCAACGCAGTTGATGCAGTTTTTGGTGCTAGAATCGTCTTTGCTTTCTAGGCAGTGTGTGGAGTCGTGAAGCTGTCCACAAACTACGCACACCGGGCGCAGTGTGCAGTATGACCGTGTGTGGCCATATTCTTGACAATTCATACATTGTACAGGGCCGTTGCGTTTATGTGGTTCTTCTACAGTGATTTTAATTGATACGTGTAAAAATTCATTTTAGTGTCGTTTAGATGCTTGGAAAATATTCTAAAGCTGTCTTCGTTTGAACTTTTATTTCACGAATGTTACCCCGCAAAAGGAAAATTATGTGGATGTTGTCTTGTTCAATGAGCTCTATATCTCTATATATGTCTGCTCACAAGGGCATTGGAACTTTTCTCACGTATATATATCGGAGGTGGCTTTGGCTTCTTTTTAACGCCTTCTTCGGGTGGAAGATCATCTGAGTTGTCTGCTAGAATTTTAAATCTATTGGTGGTGTTAAGTTTTTCGCTTGAAGCTGCTTTCATATTACTGCGGGTCATTTTCGCTCGTGGCATTAGGGGGCTTAACTTTCGTTTAATTTGAATGTAGCGATCCATTCCAGTCTGCACGAGCGGGGGATCGCTTCCGTTGTTAGTCGAGGAGTTGGCTTTGGTTGCTTTTGATTCATTGTTGATTCATAGGGGGCTTTTCTTGCCGCCGATGACACATAGGGAGCGAGTGTTGCCAAGTATGGGCTTGAGCGGGCGGTTGCTGTTGCGGTATTCAGAGAGACTGTTATCACCGTAGGTGAGAGCATGTCTCTCGGCCCATTGCATGCCAGCTTTGTTTTCGATATAATGTCAATCGCACTCGGTGCTCCTGAGACGGTAGAGCGGAGAGCAAGAACGAGCTCGATCACTTGTTAAGTGCAAGTGGTCGAATTTTAGGTCAGGGGTAATTGACCGTTCGAAAAGTACTGCATCAGCAGTATTTTGAGTTGGCTCGGCCACGAAAGAGAAGTACTCGTTGTTTCACTGAAGCCGGCGATCGTCTTTCTCGCGTTGTCTTTGCTTACGAATGTCGTTATGATTCATCTTTTTAGTTTTTGATATATTTTATTTATTTATAATTATTAACTAATTAATTAATAAATAATAATCAATAAATTAAATATTTAGTGCGTTTTAGCGTCTTTTCGCGTTTTACGCTAGTCATACACTCTCACTGCACTCTAAACTTGTGGGGTTTATATTTTTTCCGGAGTTCTATAAAAAACATGTCTGCATGCGACGACGATTGAACTTGAAGGCAAGAAATGAAATTAAAGCTAGACCAGCTGCTCGTAGCTTAAGCGTTGGATTTGTTGTGCTTGCATGACCAAACAAATTTTTAAATATGCGTTCGTCTGACCCCTCTTGGGGTACACATTTGTTCCCTTGCTGATAATTCTAACAAGTGGACGCACACTACACACAAGACAGCTAAAGCGTCATAGCTCGGCGCAGTCGGTAGCGACGTTTGTATAGCGCGACAGCAAGCGCACCCCGCTGTCTATATTGAAAATTAATTTTTCTTTTGTAGGAGTAAATCGTTTTTTTTTGGATTTGTAGCTTAGGCGTGGGGGGTGGGGTGGGGTGGTGTGCTGTTCCCTCTTCCCTTATATTTTTTAAAGTTTTGAGATTTTATATTCTTTAAACCAGCTAACTCTCTGGTAAGCCATAGAGGTTTCTACAAGGCTGTCTTCGGGGAACGCATTATTCAAAAAAGTTATTAAAGACGTCATAAAAAAAATAAAGCAATTTCTAAATTATTGAGACCAAATTAAATTATTGAGACTAAATTATTATTATTAAGTGAGACCAGTCATGATTTATAATAAGGTTTTTTAATTTATTAAAGTCGGCTTTTCTAAAACAAAGGGGCTTAAATGCTACTGTACTGTATAAGCAGTTCCAAAGTTGGGTGAAAGGCATCTTCGAGGAGCACAATCGGATCAATTATGGTAGCTGAAGGATCTGATACAAATATTATATCAAGAAAACGGTTGTTGCAATTACGAACGTTATTTATTTCAATTATTGAAAGATCAAGTATGTTATTTACAAACTCATGAGAGCTAGTAGGAAGAACCAAATTTTCCACTGTGAACCAAGATACATCTGGTAAATGAAAATCTCCCAATACACATAAATAATCCCTTTCAGAGAGCATAGAGGATATTAATTGTATATTAGATAAATTTTCATTATAAATTGAAACATTCGATAAAGGAGCATGTTATATAGAAGGAATTTTGACAAACAGTCACTTTAACTGCAATAAACTCAATATCAGATAAGCAACAAATTAAATTCGATATGCCATCACCACCACGTGACAGACGTTCACATCTATAAGTGGTGTATTTATTTGTGAAAATTGATGGACTAGGCTTTAACCAGGTTTCAGTGAAGGTAAGAACATTATAATCAAAAGAAATACTATCTATATATAGTTTAGCTAATTTATACTTAATACCTCTAACATTTTGATATGCTAAAACAAACGAAGTAATTAGTTTTTTAAATCATTAGTAGGTTGAACTGTAAGAAAATTTAATTTTACAGTTGTCTGCTTTTAGTTTTAAATGTGAACTCTTTAACAAGCAAGTCTTGTGGCCAGAAAGAACTACAAATAATAATAATAATTCTATTTACGTCTTCAACCAAAGTAGGAGAAGCCTAGAAATAAAAACTTTTTTCCTTATAGGGACAGCTAATAAGGGTTTAGGAGCTGGTCGGGGAGTATGGAAACTATCAGTGGGCGGCGACCTAACAATCTTTCTTACAATTTTAGATGACGGACCAGCCTCATCATCATTTATAACTATGGTAGGCTAAGCTGGAGTAACAGGTATTACTGGACAGTTTACCAATGTTAGATCATTTTTTTTTTTAGGTGTTACTGCCGTCACCAACTGAGATTCGTCTAAAGCTTTAAGAGCTTTAAACTGCGTCTCCAATGCTTATAACCCCGTGAAGCGACAGTATTGCAAAATTATCGCATTCGACTTGAATATGATATACGAATCGATCGTCAAGCTTATTTAAATGTGGTAATTTGACGAAAATTACAACCATTTGCAAAATCTGTAAGTATACAAAAAAAGTAATTGATCAAAAAGTAACGAATTGTGAAGTCTTCATTTAACTAAAAACCATTTAAAAATATAAATATATATATTACTTTATTTACATACTATTAACATGATTTAAAACAAAAAAAAATTTTTTTAATAGTGTGTCGAGCCACCTTTTTTCTTCAAAACCTCACACATTCTGTCCGGAAGGGATGCATACAATTTTCCCAAGTAATTTAACGAAATCGAGCCCCAAGCTGATTTGATACCCGATCCGATCCATAAACTTGTCGTGTTAGCCATCCCCACACATTCTGTGTGAAATTCAAGTCCAGTGAAAAGGGTGGCCATTTTAATAACTCCACGTTTTGATTCGATATATATGATTTTACAATCCGGGCCGTATGTATTGGGGCATTATCATGTTGATAAATCCATTTTAGACTACCAAAAAGAGTTTGGAAGTGTGGAAAGGCCTCTTGCAATATATCATTGTAAGGAAACGCATTCAAGGTGGTTGGCTCAAACTTAAGCTCATAATAGGAAATGGCCCCCCACACCATAATACTTCCAGCACTGCTGTGTAATTTATCAAGATGTTGTGGTTCCTTTCGCAGATCATGAAAATGCCTTCCAAATTAAACCTGTTTTTCGTCCGAGAACACAACACGTTGCCATTCCGAAGTCCAAGTCATATGAGCGCGAGCGAAATCAAGGCGTTGCATCTTCCGAGCCGGGTTAAGTGGTGGCTTTTTCTTGATTTTAAGTCGCTTCAGATATGGAGCATTATTAATAACTCGACGCATGGTTGTCAAACTTGCTTTGACGTTGCATTTTTCCCTGATCTTGGCCAAAGAGACGTGCGAATTCGATGCTTCACGTAATAGAAGTCTCTTGTCCGCGATAGTAAGAACACTGTGAGCGCGGCCCTTCATGTTTTTACCATAATTGGCGTTTTTTTTTTAAATAGAAAGGCCAGAATCCTTGTAAGCTTAGATTTGTCCTTTTTCTGTCTCATATTGATGTGCCCCGCCCCATTATAATATTTTTTATTAATATACAATTAAGTCAAAAATTTAAGTCAACTTAAATTTGTGTGCACGTGCCAACAATACCAATCAAATAAATAACATGTTCTATTCAAAAGCAGGGGCAAAAATTCCATTGAATAAAATATATATGTAAAACGAATTTTATGCGATCTATCGAGAACGAAATTTTCACTGCCACAAACTGAGCGACGGGTGATTACTTTGAGGGTCGTTTGCGAGTCTGTTTTCTATAGTCTTGTAAGTTTTTTTTTCACGTAAGCTTCGTTAGAGATATCTTTCGTGAGATTTTGGTTCACTGGGATGTAAGCGAAAGAGGGTGTATCCAACTGTTTCTTGTTAGTTTCTTTTTGCAACTGAAACAACTCAACAATAAAATACTTTAGTCAATATCACTATTAATATGCGAGATTAGCGAACTAAAACGCACAGAGCAATTAAATATATCA